>NC_037679.1:29843390-30092188 GCF_003255815.1 Theropithecus gelada | reverse complement strand
CCCCCAAAATTAAAAAAAAAAAAAAAAAAAAAATAAAAAAAAAAAAAAAAAAAAAAAAACACCAAGTACCTAAGATAAAATCCAATGAAATATGTGAAAAACACTATGATGAAAGCTACAAAACATTTTTGAGATAAATTATGGAAGTCCTAAATAGATATATTCATGAATATATATTTGTTTGTTATGAAAAAATCAACATTGTAAAACTTCAATTATTTTACGAATTGATATATAGATTCACAACAATCCCAATCAAAATGTCTGCATATTTTTAAAATGAAAATCGATAAGCTGATTCTAAAATTTTGGTGAAAATTCACTATCTAGAAGGGCCAAGACAATAGTTGAAGAAAAAGCTGTATGACTGATACTACTAGATATTAAAACTTACTGTAATAATACAGTAATTAATACAGTATGCTACTGGCACAAGAATAGTCAAATAGACTCATAACATAGAGTAGATGCCAGAAACATATCCATTTATATGAAGTCACCTGACTTACAGTAACATTCCACTGCAACTAAGGGGGTGAACAGATGGTGTATCAGTAAGAGTTCAGTCAGGAGATAGAAAACTGGACAAAGAGAATTTAATATAAAGCATTGTTCACAGAATAAAATGTTATTAACTACTAAAAAGTAAATGGAGAACCTTAGGGTGTCACAATTTCAGAAAGCTACCACACGTCTGGCTGAAGGATCAAAGGGAAAAGCTTTGAAAACTAGAGAAGGGCTTGCAGGCTGATGTCCAACTAGTGCTTGTGCTTATGATCTTGGAGGGAGGAGGCCTGTGAGACTGGGACACGGGCCTCACAGGAATGGGGTGCCACTCACAGAAACCATCAGCCACAGAAGCCCTCAGAAAATAAACAAGAACAAACAAGTCTTCTCCTTCTCCAGCTTTGAAGCCTCCTTCAATCCCTGTTGGTAGAGCCTAACTGGAAGTGTAGTTTGCAAAGTCCCAGACCCAGCATCCCAAAGCAGCATAGAGATGGGAGGGTTTGGAGCTGAAAGACACCCTAATAACTGGCACATGTAGTCTTTGCAATAAATGCTGTCAAAGCAACTATATTTCCATGTTGTAAAAAATGAACTTTAACCACTATTTCAAACCGCATACACAAATTAATTCAAGATGGACCATAGACCTAAATGTGAAATAAATTATACTTCTAGGAGACAACTGGATATCTTTATAACCTTGAGATAGGCAAATATTTTTTACATAGTCACAAAGGCCATTAACCTTAAAAGAAGTGATTGATAAAATATACTTCTGTAAAATTACCAACTTTGTTTATTTAAAAAAAGCCACCATTGAAAGGGTGAAGAGGTAAGGTACAGATTGGAAAATGTATTTGAAATACACGAAATGATGGAACAAAAGCCATCTAATTACAAACAGGACAGAATGAAAGATACAAAGCAGTCACTGGTCTATAGAAATTTCACTAGACTGATATCGTCAGAGCCTCCAGCCATAGGAGTGCAGTCTTTCATTAGACCCCAACTGAAAGGATTTATATCTGATTATGTATAAAGAAGACCCTTTAACCATTAATAAAAATAGAGATAATCTAGTTTTAAAATAGGCAAAGACTTGAAGAACCAATCTACAAGAAAGACTATCAAAATTATCTATGAACATGAGACATTAATTATCAAATAAATTCATATTAAAATTACAATAAAATAACACTGCCTGCTAGAATAGCTGAGACATTAATTATCAAATAAATTCACATTAAAATTACAATAAAATAACACTACCTGCTAGAATAGCTGAGAAGACCGACAATAAGCATTAGCAAGGATATGGAACAACTGAAACTGTTACATTGTTGAGCAATGTAAGTTAGAAGAATCATTTTGGAAGACAGTCTTCAGAAAAAGCAAAATGTAAGAGTACTGAAGTTGAGCATAGTGGCATGTGCCTATAGTTTTAGCTGTTTGGGAGCCTGAGGCAGGAGGATCCCTTTAGTCCAAGAGAGTTCAAGTCCAGCCTGGAAAACATAGCAATACTCCATCTCTAAGAAAACCAAAAGGAATACTGTTTGACAGAGAAATTCCACTCCTGAATCCATTTCTGTGTGCACCAAATGACATAAGCAAAAATGTTTATAACAACTTTATTTGTAGTAGCAGAAAACTGGAAATAGCACAAATGTTCATCAAAAATAGAATGGGTAAATAAATTATATTATATTCATAAAATGAAACACTACGCATGAATGAAATTACAAATAATTGATACATGAAACAAAGGGATTAATCTTACAGATATATTATTGAATAAAAGAAGTCAAATATAAAGAAAAGATGTCATATTATCCTCTCTATACCTAATTAAATAACAGTCAAAATTAATCAATGATAATAGAGGTCAGAGTATGCTTACCTTTGGGCAGGAGGTAAGAACCGGGAAGCAACCTTCTGGGGTGCTGGAAATGTTCTGAATCTTTTCTTTTTTTTTGTTCCTTCCCTTTTCTTTCAATACAAGTCATGCTTTAATAAACTATATTTGATTTATGTTTACACATCTATTTAACAATGAATTAATGATTAACAGCTATTTGGGGGCCTACTGTTTGCAAGTATTCTTCTATTTGCTTTATATATATTTATTTAACCCTCACAATAACCTTCTCTATTTTACAAATGAAGAATCTGAGACCTTAAAAGAAAGATATTTTTCCAGCTACTAAGAGATGAAGACACAAGGAAATCAGAAAGTATTAGGACAGAACCTAAGTATTTAACCAGTGTTTTCACCTCTTTCATAGATGATAATAGAAACACATTCTGTATTTTTTTCCATTACGAAATTATCTCCAGAACAAATATAAATGATGTGTTTTAAAATAATATTTGCCCTAAATCCTACATTCAATCGTTTATTCATTCTCTCCATAAATAAATCAATTTTTTATTTACTAGATGTTAAACTAAACATTTGGAATAGAAAAATAAATAAAACACAATCCACGTGTTTCATTCTAGTGGAGAAAAGAAAATCATATAGCCATTTGCCATAAAACAACAATATGTTTTAGTGAAATAGTGAATATACTCATAGATGCTTGGAAGCACAATTTGTGTGTACCTATTTCATTCTGAGAAGGGTTGGGAGAGTAGGCGTTAGGAAAATAATTCTTAGAATAGGTGATACCTCAACTGAACATCAAAAGGTGAAAAGTTGAGGGATGTGGGTGAGTGGTAGTTGATTGTAGTTAGATTTGAGCAAATGGTGTTGGAAATTCTATTACATAAAATGTCATAATGAGTCAGATTTCAGCTTGTATCCACAGAATATTGCAGAATATTCTGTGGATGAGGTTATACAGTCTATAATGAGGTTATACAGTCTACCAGCATTCAGTTGAATTAGTAACTACTACATTTCTTCAATACAATAAATTACAAAAATAAAAAATGTGTATAATGGGTTATGATTGAATTTTTATTTAAGATGCTTTAAACATGATTTCTTCACATTTTTCCATTCCTTTTTCTCTCTTTTCTCTCCTTCTTGGACACCCATTATGTATATATTGGTATGCCAAATGTTGTCCCATAGGGATCTGTAACTGTTTAGTTTTTTTCAATCTTTTTTCTCTTTGTTCTTCAGGTTGAACAATTTCTATTATTCTGTCTTCAAATCACTGATCATTTCTTCTACTGTATCAAATTTGTTGAGGTCCTCTAGTAATTTTAAAATTTTAAAATTATTATGGTCTTTAATTACAAATTTTTATTTTATTTTTTAAAATAATGTAATGTCTTTAATTAGAATCCCTGTTTTTAAAACTCATTGCTGTCATGATTTTCCTTAATTCTTTTTTTTTTTTTTTTTGAGACGGAGTCTCGCTCTGTCACCCAGGCTGGAGTGCAGTGGCCGGATCTCAGCTCACTGCAAGCTCCGCCTCCCGGGTTCACGCCATTCTCCGGCCTCAGCCTCCCGGGTAGCTGGGACTACAGGCGCCCGCCACCTCGCCCGGCTAGTTTTTTGTATTTCTTAATAGAGACGGGGTTTCACCGTGTTAGCCAGGATGGTCTCGATCTCCTGACCTCGTGATCCACCCGTCTCGGCCTCCCAAAGTGCTGGGATTACAGGCTTGAGCCACCGCGCCCGGCCGATTTTCCTTAATTCTTTAAGCATTGTGTCCATTAGTTCTTTGAGCATATATTTAAATAGCTGCTTTGAAGTCTTTGTAAAATCCAGTATCTGGGAATACTCAGAAACAGATTGCATTGACTACTTGTTTTCCTGAATGTAGGTTACACTCTGTCTCATAAATTTCTGTTGAAAAGTTGACATTTTAGATTAGTAAATTGTATCAGTGCTAGATTCTGACATTTTTTTCCTGAAGAAACTTGCTGAGGTTGTTAGCGAAAACTTTCTCTCTTGTGTTGTGTGGCCACTGATGTCTCTGCCTCCTTTTCTTTTCTCATATGATCTGTTTTTATTTTTAAGTTTGGTCTTCTAGAGGTTGCCTTTGTGTTTGCATATCTTAGTCTTCATCCAGTGATTGGACAAAGGTTGTCCTCAAACACCTTGAGAAATAAGGCTTCCATTCACTGATGATTAATCCATGCATCAATGTTCTGCATCTTGATGTGCAAAATGCTTGCCCATGTACATGCAAGTGTAAAATATATGGAGTTCTGTTCTTAAGATTTGTGAAACTTTTCCCCATTCAGTATTATGTTGGCTGTGGGTTTGTCATAGATGGCTCTTATTGCATTGAGGTGTGTCCCTTGTATGCCAATTTTATTGATGGTTTTAATCATAAAGCGATGCTGGAATTTGTCAAATGCTTTTTCTGCATCTATTGAGATAATCATGTGATTTTTGTTTTTATTTCTGTTTATGTGATGAATCACATTTATTGACTTGCATATGTTAACCCATCCCTGCATCCCTGGTATGAAACCCACTTGATAATGATGGATTCTTTTTGTTATGCGGTCAGATTCGGTTCACTAGTATTTTGTTAAGGTCTTCCTGTTGGATATTGCTACCAGACTGCCCATCCAGAATCTCAGGCTAAACTAAATAGTTAAGCTTTACTACCAAATAATGCCTGCAAAGGCCAGAAGAGGTGGCCATCTCCTCAAATGTAGAAGCATCAACCCAATGACACAAGAGTTATGAAAAAACATGGAAATATAATGCCACCAAAAAAACTAACAAAGCTACAGTAATGGAGCCAAAAGAAATAGAGATTCATGAAATAATTGACAAATAATTCAGAATAAACTTCTTAAAGATTTCATAAAATTGTAAGAAAATACAGATAGGAAATTAAGTAAAATTTAAAAAACAATTCATGAAAAAATTCTATTTGTTCTTTATCTAATTTCCTTTTTTATAATAGTCTTATTTAGAATTGCAGTTCCTTTTCTTATGTTTTTATATTGATTATCTAGATATTAGAACAACAAAGACAAGAGTCATTTTGTACATATTCACCTATGTAGAAACCTACTTCCTAGTGATGTCTATCTTTAATGCCATGTCACTGATATTTTTTTTCTAGAAATTTATTTTTTAATGTTATATGTCTTAAGTCTTTTTCCATTTTACTTGTGTTAATTTTTTTATTATCTTTCATATTGTTTTTCTATCCATTTCTTGGGCTTCTATTTCTCTATTGATTCTTGCTCAACTCTTTGTTGTTTTATACTTTTTTCAAAACTATGAGCTAATTTTTAGAGGGTTTTAGTATTTTTTTTCTTGTATTTCTGTGCTTGGAATTCCTAGGGACAAACTGTTATATTAATTTTTGGGCTTGGGTGTTCTCAAATGATTTTGGTAGTATAAATTTCAAATTTTAACATTGTGTGTGTTTATGAATGCAGTCACAAATTCTCAAAGGAGACTTTTGCCTCTCAGATCCCAAATGGAAACACCAAGTTCCCAATCTTATCTCTATGTAAGAATGAGAATTGTGGCTAGCCCATCTTTCTATCCTACCTTTCTACTGAGAATGTAATACATCGAAGATTATGGTTTGATGTGGGAGTTTTAGTTCCAGTCTCCAACTCAATAGGTCCATGGCCTCATCTTCTCTCTTATGCCCCAAGTGTTTAAGACGAGTAACACTTTCAAAGCATTATTAGAATCAGCTCAAACACTTACCCTCTGGTTTTCTGAATAAAATTCAACCCCAAAGAAGCCTCCATTATGTATCATTCACAGGCTCTTATCTCTTGATCATTTCTGTAGATAACACCCAAAGTGCCCTATATAGACATATATTTGATTTACCTCATTCTGATTTATAATGTGAAAAATAACTTGTTTACATGTTCATGTCTTTCACTAATGAGATTTCCAGGTCTGTGGAGTCAGGGATTGTATATTATTTATCCTAGTATTTAAAACATCTAGTATAATATATAACAAATTATTGTTCAGTAAAGTTAATAAATATTTTGGAATGCATGAATGAAAGATAGACACCAGGAAGACTATTCCACTGGGAAAAAAGAAAAATAAAACCCTGTGTTGTTATAGTGTATTGTGTCTTTCATTCCCTCTCTTTGCTCCCACACATCAAAGCATTCTTCTTTGGGATGGTAGCTCTTGTGCCTTTCTCCCTTATAGTTTGTTTTCCCGATTTCGGTTGATTGTGTCATCCAAACTCTTCCTCCTCCCTTTGCCCTCTGTCTATGTCCCTTCACAAAAAAATAAAATTTAAAAATCCTGGAATATTAAACTATTTTGTCTTTTTTCTTTAAAGAATGTAAAACATATATTTTCTAAAATATAAAGTTATTTAATTTTCCTAGTATATAAAAATCCTATACAAATTCTACATTCAAATGACAGCTAGAAACCATAATTTTAAAGTAAATTCTTTTGTGGATATTGTATTCTTGCTGAATTGCATAAACAGAGTTTATTTGCTACCTCAATGAGCAATTATCTTTCAAGCATAGTCATTTTATGACTGTCTAGATTTATTTATAAAGCTAAGTTACAGGTCAAGTAAAACTTTCCACGGACTACTCTATCATGGTTCATTTATTACCATTGTTTGGGAACTTGGCTCTTTGAAAGGGGATAAAAGACTCAGGAAATAAGAATAATTTTATTTATTCCCTTAGTAATCTTATCAATAGGTGGTGTCAAATAAAAAAGAAGACTAATATTTTAAACAATTGAAACATTATGCTCTGACTCACACAGGAAATCCAGGACTGTAAGGATTATTTTAGGCATAACTACGAAGTCAGAAATAGCTTTCTTCTCTGTGTTCTACCTTCTCTTTCAAGGCTCTTTTCCTAATACCCTCCTTTCCATTGTTTCTCTCCTCTTTCTTCCTACCCTGTAGCCACATGATTGGAGCCTACATATAGTGTTTCGGTCCTATGTGCATTTTCTGCTTTCAGTTGACTACTATTCTTTATCTTATAAGGTGTTAGAAAATAAAACTGAGAGCTCTACACAAAGGAATGAGTACTTGATCAGTTGAGATTCAAATAAATGAATGTCTAGTATTTCTGGCACCATGCTAGGGCAAAGGGAGGTATCTGGGGGTGGAAAGATTTTCCCACATTGCTTAAATCATATGTTGGGTTCCTAACTACTTATTCATAAGTTAAATTGTAAGTTGATGGTTAAAAACCATAATAAATGAATGTAAGAACTCACTGGTCTGCCAGGTATAATTAGTCTTTATGAACATGTTGCTTATCTTTTTAATTATAATTAGGATAAATTAGAATCAAGACAGGCTGGAGTCTTGCTTTTTATGATTGCAACAAGAAGTGTTTTATTATCCATTTATTTTAAAATAAAGTTTAAAGTACTTTAAAGGATATAATGGAGAAAATATTGAACTCAGTTTTCCAAGATGGAAAGATGATGGTATTGTGATAGCATTTAATGAACATATAATCTGAACAAAATTTGGCAAAAAGAAAAGATGTTAAACTGTGAGAACATAGCAGGCACACAGCATGCTAGTTGATGTTGATGTGAACAAAATCAGTTACTCCAGATTTAGTAGAGCAGGAGTAGGCAAACTACAGTCTGGGGGTCAAATCCTGCCTGCTGCCACCTAATTTTGGTATGGCTTGTGAACTAAGAATGATTCTTATATTTTAAATGGTTGGTAAAAGAACAAAGCATAACAATATTTTGTGACATAAAATTTCATGAAATTCGGCCGGGCGCGGTGGCTCAAGCCTGTAATCCCAGCACTTTGGAAGGCCGAGACGGGCGGATCACGAGGTCAGGAGATCGAGACCATCCTGGCTAACACAGTGAAACCCTGTCTCTACTAAAAAAATACCAAAACTAGCCAGGCAAGGTGGCGGGTGCCTGTAGTCCCAGCTACTAGGGAGGCCGAGGCAGGAGAATGGCGTAAACCCGGGAGGTGGAGCTTGCAGTGAACTGAGATCTGGCTACTGCACTCCAGCCTGGGCAACAGAGGGAGACTCCGTCTCAAAAAAAAAAAAAAAATGAAATAAAATAAAATTCATGAAATTCAAATTTCAGTATTCATAAACAAAGTTTTATTAGACCACAGGCACACAAATTTGTGTATGAATTGTGTATTGCTGTTTTATGCTACAATGGCAGATTTGAATAGCTGAAACAGAGACCATTTGGCCTACAAAGACTAACATAATTACTCCTTGAATTTTTACTGAAAACGTTTGTCAACTCCTGTCGCAGGGCATGAATTGAAAAAAATAAAAGGTCCATGAGCTACCAAATTTGCAACAGTCTTTCTAAAGCAAAACAAACTCGCAAAACAAACTCTGCAATCCAGAGAAAACGTGTGTATGTAATTGTTCAGTACATTTTAATGTCTCAAACTAATCCTAGATTAATGCTTTATGCCTTTTTTCATAGAATTTTTAAGGCATAGAATTTGCAGTAATATCTTTTCCCTTCAGTTCTGATTTATATAGAAAACTTCTGGTCATTTTACTGAAAAGTAATTTTATTTTATTGAGTTTTGTTTGGAGTCTAAGTGACAGAATAGGACTATATAGATTAATTTTTAAAAAATTCCCCTGCCCTTGAGGAGCAAGGGGTCAAATGTGGAAAGCAGGTGTATGAACAATTGCTTAAAATTTCACAGTATAACTGCTCCAAATAGATCCAAATTTTATGCAGTATAGACTTTCCTTTTTCCAATCCATCTTTCACTTGGCTTTAAGAATTATCTAACTAAAAAATAAAAAAAAACAGACAAAAAGAATTATCTAACTGATGATGCAAATATAACCATATTAGTCCCTAGCTTTAAATCCTTCAACTGCTGCCCTCCTAATTTCAGGATAATCACCAAACTCAAGCACGACATTCCTGGTCTTTCATTATCCAGTCGTAACCTAACTGTTGCCTCATCTCTGTATTTCCCCCTTTCTAAATTTTTTCCTTAAAATTATACTTTGTAATTCCCCAGACACTCCATGCTCTTTTGATTTTAAGCCTTGGAACTTTCTTCTTGTTATTTTCTCTGCCCAGAACTGATTTCCCACTTGACTGCTGAGACAGTATCCCTTCAGATCAATTAGAGCATTACATGCCCCAACCTCAGTAATGAGCCCAGAGATGGGCATAATACTCAACCTAGTCCTGTGAAAGGTAAATCTAGGATTCCTGGTGGGATTGTGATGAGAAAGTTGCACTCTTTCTGCTGTGGTTGCTAAGATTGGAGGATATAAGTCAAAACTTAAATTTAACTTATATGAGCCTTTTCTTTTTTCTTAAGCTAGTTTGAGTTTGGTTTCTTTCCCTTGAAATCAAAAAGATTCAAACATAGTAGACCTCACCAAAAAATTGACATTTAAGCTAGATAAGGAAGAACAAGTATGAGTTTTCATGGTAGAAAAGGTGGACACATGATTTTTACATAAATTGACGCACATATTAAGTATTTCCTTTTCAGAGTTAAAAAATGTAGAAAATTTCATGAGGCTTTTGAATCTCTGCTTAGAAAAGGGTACTATTATATGCTTAACTCTTTAAAATTTCTATAGATGTCTATCTCTGCAGAAAATAAAAGGTAAATATTTGACCAATCACTCTACTAATCTTGTAAGTATGTATATTAATGGGAACATGTCTGTTCCTTTTGTCCTCTTTGATTCTCTTGGCTGACTGGCTTCCAGATGTAGTGCTAGAAAAATTTTATTTCACAACAAAGAAAAAAAAGTAAAATGGAAAATGCCTGGCATGAAAAACCTCACAAAGCAGAATTTTTACAAAAGAAATTCAAATGAATAATAAGGATACTCTTACATTATATGCCAATCCTCCATCATGAATTTTATTTTAGAAGAAACAAATAGAAATATTAGAAATAAAGAAAACTAATGCCTAGTTGAACTTTTAAGTTTTGAGAAAAGGTTTTTCATTTGTTATAATTTTATGGTCAGACTCTTTTGAGATGTTGGCAGAGGGGACACTGACGCACTTGCAGTGGCAAAATAATTCGAGCAAAACACAGCTTTTGGCAAGTAAATGTATGCTTGTGTGGATCTATGACATCTGGATATGGAATGTTAAAGCCAAAGACCTACCAATGAGGAGTCGTTAGCATGATGGTTGATTAGTGTTCTGGTTTTGCCACTTTTCTCATAATTATTTAGGCTTTGAGCGTTTGATAACACTTTCCCATCAACTCAAACACCCTCAATGGCTCCCTATTACTTTGAGATGAATTCTGAACTCAGTCAGCATGAGAGATTTCCTATAATTCAGCTTCAAAAGTACATCTGGAGAGTGTCCACATCCCACAGTGCCTTAGGGCTAGCTGAATTAATTTTCTGAAAATCGTTTCCTCTGTTTCTTTGATACTGAAAGTCTCCTTACCTAGTGAGTATTTTTTCCCTCTTCTATTCCACTAAAAATTACACTTAGGTATTAAATTTTTTATAGTTATATAAGTGGTTACATATTTTTAGTAGAACATTTAGAAAATAGGAAAAGGTAAAAAGAAGGCAAAAGTTATCACAATCCAATCATCCAGAATTAATTTTTTTAAACATTGTAATTATCTTCCTGTCGGCTTTGTTTTGGCATCTTCTTTCAGTAATGTTTCTCATGTTGTCTATGCAAGTTGGTATCCTGCTTTTCTTCCTGCTCAAAATTATGTTATCAGCAATTTTTAGCATCATTAAAAGTAATTTGAAAACTTGATTCTATTGGTTGTATCATTCTATTGAATGGACACCCATCCTGTAGAATATATACGCTGTTTCTAATTTGAAGGTATCATAATTTAAGAAGCCATGAAGATTAGGGGAGTGTATAATGAAGAGTGTGACCTCTGCTGTCAGAGAGATCTGGGCTTGGTTTGAGTTCTGTAACTCATAAGTCATATGATCTTGGGTTTATTCATTCACTCATTTATTCAGCAGATATTTAAGAAAAGCTAATTATGAGTCAGGCACTGATTGAGAGCTGATGGAAGAGCATTAAATAAGTCGATTCAACTCCACGGCTAATAGAGGAAAATAACAATAAATAAATGCACAAAATTGAGTAGTGACAAATGCTATGAAACATAGTGAGGGGACAGAAAGTGAAGCAGACACCCAGCCCAACAAGCTTTGGATAAAGAGAGACACTATCTATCTTATTCATTGTACGTCCCAGTGCCTAGCATTAGCGCCCAGTGACTCTTTGTTGAATGCCTGATTCATTTATATTATCAAATGGGATTACTGTTTTAAGTATAAGTAAATTGCTAACCAAAGTCATGACTATCTGTCAGTAGGTGGAAATGTTTGAATTTTCTAGAGTGAGTATGCTTAAATAGAACTTTGCAGCAGTTTGCCTAATCTCAAAATAATTTTTTCACTTTCTTTTTATTCTGCTTTAAGATAAAGTTGGTTGCTTCCTAAGAAAACGTGCACCCTCAAAAGTTGCATTATAAAAACAACAATTTCAATGAGAGAGTTTATCAGCTATTGTGTTTCTGATTCATAACGGTAAAATTACTTTTGTGCATGTATTTCAATATCATCTTATAAAAATAGTGTTTTACAATTCCTGACTAAAATTAATAAATTGATTGATTAGAATGGAGAAAACCCAACCTAAGTGCTGTACTACTTGGTTTCTGCCCATTTATGCAGGACCATCTTAGAATCTTTCATCGTTCTTGGCCTTGATTTCACTATTAGTTTGCATCACATTTCAGAATAATCTGAAATGAAGGGGAAAAATGTGTGCAATGGTAAATAAAAGATGCTAACAGAGTGGGTTTTGTGTTGTTAGGATTTGCAGTTCCAGCTTTTTTCCTCCTCCCTAGTTGCTGCTACTGACTGTCAGTTGTGGTCTGGTTACAACACAACACATATTGAGTTATTTAGTTCATCAATCATAGGCTTATTTTATTTGTGCTATTACTCACACATAAACCCACACTGCAGGGAAAATGCTAGCTTTACAATTTGTAATAAACACATAGGATCTTATTTTAGTTATCACCCAAATAGGATCTTAGTTAGAGACTATAGCTTTCTCCCTGGTTGTAGATGTGGCACCTGTTTGGTAGCCTATAGCAGAGTTAGTATTTCTATGTGGTACATATGTGTCTCAGCTGGAAAGAGTCATTGCCTAGATTCTTTTTATCCTCCTATTACTAAGCGAATGCCTAGTGTGGGAAGCACTCTGCCATGCATCATCAAGCTGAGAAACATGTACTGAACTCTGAAAGTGAGTTATCTCTAGTAGCAAAGGAAGTCATATGCAGTCTCCTTCAAACCATAGTCAGTCACTAAGTGGGTTGGTGCCAGAGTAATTCATCCAAATGTGGCCCAGAGGAATGATGACTTTGTAAAACAACATGCACATCACAATGTTGGTCTAAGACAAAGGTAGTAATAAAAGCAAGTTCCCAAAAGATTCCATTGTCTTACTTCCCAAACTTGTGGTTTGTTCTGTCCTTGGACTTGATCTAAGTCTCCAAGGAACAGCCAAAATGTTCTTTTTAAAATATAAATTAAATCATGTCATTCCTTTGCTAAGCCCCCTTCCCCTTGATGGCTTTCCATTTCACTTAGAATAAAACCAGAAGTTATTCAACGTTTTGCATGACATGGCCCCTGTGCCCCGTCCAATATCACCTGTGAACTTTAATAACTATTTTCCAGACACTCTGAATGTTTATTCTGAATCCTTGGCACCTAGAAAAGGACTAGGACATAGTTGGTACTCAATATATATTTGTTGAATGATTGAATAAGTGAATGAATGGCTCAGAGCAGTTGTTATCAAACCTGGCTGCACATTTAAATCATCTAGAGAGCTTTTAAAATAACGATGTTCAAAACCCATTTTTTAGAGTTTCTGTTTTAATTTCTGCTATGTAGTTGAGCACTGGCATTTTAAAAAACGTTCTCAGGTGATTCTAATGTGAAGACAGAATTGAGAAACATTGACCTAAAGAAAAAGACAGTCAGGCCGGGCGCGGTGGCTCAAGCCTGTAATCCCAGCGCTTTGGGAGGCCGAGATGGGCGGATCACGAGGTCAGGAGATCGAGACCATCCTGGCTAACACAGTGAAACCCTGTCTCTACTAAAAAATACAAAAAAACTAGCCGGGCGAGGTGGCGGGTGCCTGTAGTCCCAGCTACTCGGGAGGCTGAGGCAGGAGAATGGCGTAAACCCGGGAGGCGGAGCTTGCAGTGAGCTGAGATCTGGCCACTGCACTCCAGCCTGGGCGACAGAGCGAGACTCCGTCTCAAAAAAAAAAAGAAAAAGACAGTCATTCATAAATTGTTAAAATGGTTTGCTCAAGTTATTGAGTGCTCACCATTGTTTGCTATCACTATCATACGATCCTATGCAATCTCCAAAAGTAAATCTTTCCCTATTTATTGTTATAAAATCCTGTTAGATTTCAAATTACTGGTAGACACTGGCTGTTTTGAAACAATAAAGCCTGATTTAATTTTGTTCTCTCTGTGCTAGAATTGCTAAGTTGGGTTTCCGGAAATTTCTGACATGGAAAAGGAAGGAGCATTTGAATTTGTTTCATACAGTACAGTTTTGCTGATTAAAAAATGTGAGTCTCTGCCAAAGATGTCGTCATGTTGGCTATGACTATTGAAAACAAACCCCAGCACCCAGGCAGATCCGAAGTTCAAAGCTTATTTAGACTGGGAACACTTATTAAAGAAAGTGTCATTTGTGCTCAGAATAATGGCTTGTAACTCTTCCAGCATTATTTTTCACCTAATCGGATTCATCTTCTACAGAGAAAACTCCAAGAAGAAAATCTGGAAATTTTGGCGTGATATATACAGAGACCAGATGGCCAACAGGTACTGAGTTGGTTTTTGTAGTGGGATACACTGAATGGAAAAGACAAGCCTCTTTAAGACAACAATAAATTTCCCAAATGGGCCTGTGTGAAATGTTTAAAGGTTGAAGATAAAGGTTTTGGGTTACGTTGTCCTTAATATGAAAGAGGGATAAATGGAACCAGGTGGGCTGCTATTTTAGATGTGAGCAGAACGGTCTTCTGAATCTGCGAACATTATAAAAGAAACTGGATGGAACTTGGAAGCAATAAATTACCATAGAGTCTACATTGGAAGCACATACACTTGCTGTTGTACTTACAAGGATCCTTTTGAAGGTGAGGTGCTGAGGTCTCAATTAGTATCAACTCTCAAGAGATTATTTTAACTATTTGAAGTGGAGAAATGATTTCTTCACTAGAAAAGAGGATATTAAAATAAAATGATTTTTTTCAGTGTATCCTTACACTCATTTACTGGTTCATACACAATTACTGGTTCACACAATTACAGGTACACAATCCATTAACCTCAACTCCAAAATCCAAGAAGCTCTTGAAAGTGACCTTTTAAAAATTTATTTGAGGGAAAAACTTGTCCTGAATTGATGGGGGTCAGTAATAACCTTTATTTATCCCACTGACTACAAATATTCATATGTTTTACTGTAGTCATAATCATGTTTATTGGGCGCTTCTGCAGACTTCGCTGGAGATACTACTTGGTACTCCTTATATAAGCCTTATTATCTTTCCCAAATCTGAAAACTTTGAATCCCAAAATACATGTAACTTAGATTAGGAATATGTCTACTCAAATTTGTTAATTTGCATAAATTAAAACACTCCTTTGGGTTGCCAGATTGGTGACGTCACACCAAGTACTTTTAATTATGTGATGCCAAAATGTGTTAGTAGCTATGGCTGTTTCAGAGCAACATACCTCTGAAATAGAAGGGAGCATATAAAGACTTTTTCACATATTAAATAACTCTCAATTCACAGAGAAGGCAATATTTAGTAATATATGCTGAAGTTTATTTTTAGCACACTAAGGCTGGTAAAGGTGGGGTTTAACATGAAGTTTGTGCCTTTGAAAATTGTTTTTCAAGCTGGGAGTGGTGATCCAAGTCTTTAGTTCCAATTACTTGGGGGACTGAGTCAAGAGGATTGCTGGAGTCCAGGAGTTTGCATTCAGCCTGGGCAACATAGCAATACCCCCATCGCCCTCCCCCGAACAAGAAAACAAAGATTAAAAAATTATTATTATTCTCTTGGCAGCCCTCAAGCCAAATCCTGAATGATGATTATGATGAGATTTATGTAAACATCACAGAGATAAAAACATTGGCCCTAGATGGTCAATTGAACTGAGTTTGAGCTTCACTTGGGTAATTATTCTGGACTGATATGTAACAGATTTATTTGGACTAAATTTATAAGTTCCTTTCCTATGAATTGGTCAAAGTTGGAAAAAAATACTTTATTTCTTTTATTTTGCCTATTTGAAGTCAGGCAAATTTGTATGCCTGAAAACAATTAATGAGGTTTATTTTCACCTTGATTCAGAGGCCTTAATATAAAGAAAACATAAACCGCCATACACACAATTACATGAATGGGATTTTGAATGTACTGCCCTCACCCGTAATGTCTGAGACAGGAATAAATGTAGTGCCATTTTTTATTATGGTTCATTGGTTGGTTGGATTACTGGAGGTTAGAGATTGACCGGTGTGGATAATAGAACACAAAGAACCTAGGCAGGAAACTGCAATTTGCAATTAGAGAGATGACTGGGTCCAGAATCTCCTCAGGGTGTGTTTATAGTAAGGATGTTCACTATAAAAGCTGTACTTTTTCATATGACATGCATTGAAATCTATAGCAACCTTACAGAGAGCATGGATTTATTTCCCAGTGCCCCGACTGCAATCATGCAAAGCATTACCTTGAATTCTCTCTTCTTGGAATCACAAAAAACTTTTAAACTGTAAAGGCTTTTGGAGATTATCTACCAATTTCTTTATTTTACAGGTGAGACAGTCAAGAGTGTTGTCATTTTGTTAGTTGTGTATTGAGATAAGAAGAAATGAAGTGAATTTACTTGTAACTCTGCATCCTTCTAGTCTACTTAAAGTCCACTATAGAAAGCTTTCAGTTTTCAGATATCACGGAGGAGGAAGAGTTTGTATTTAACTACATATTCTTATTATGTTAATTACATTTTCTTATTATTGGAAGGTTTCTTATAATCCCATAGTATGCCAGCTGCTAGAATACATTAACTTTCCAAAGTATGCAATTTATAATTTCATCTCTTTAGAAGATGCAGAGGACCCTGTGGGACCACCTTCTGTATATTTTGCCAAGTCCCTTGATTTACATAATCTTGTTTAAGCTTCCCCAAATCTTTAGAAGTGGATGAGAAAATCATGTGTTTTTCTAAATTTTTTAAAATTTCCATTCTTTTAAGTGACAAATATTCAATTGCAATGAGCTGGGTAACAGAACATTCCAGTTTTAGATCAATTAGATGTTGACTCCTCTCAATTTCGTAGTCATATAAAAATTCAGTAGGCCAATGACCCCCTTCTTAACTTGTTCCTGCCTTTGTTGAAGACAATGGTATTGGCAACAAGAAGCCAAAGGCCTGAGAATCATCTGAGTTTTCTCAATTTCAGTCTTTTTTTTTTTTAATTTATACTTTAAGTTCTAGGGTACATGTGCACAACTTGCAGGTTTGTTACATAGGTATACATGTGCCATGTTGGTGTGCTGTACCCATTAACTTGTCATTTACATTAGGTATTTCTCCCAATGCTATCCTTCCCCCCTCCCCCCACCCCACAACAGGCACCAGTGTGTGATGTTCCCCTTCCTGTGTCCCGGTGTTCTTATTGTTCAATTCCCACCTATGAGTGAGAACATGCAGTGTTTGGTTTTTTGTCCTTGCGATAGTTTGCTAAGAGTGATGGTTTCCAGCTTCATCATGTCCCCACAAAGGACATGAACGTATCCTTTTTTATGGCTGCATAGTATTCCATGGTGTATATGTGCGACATTTTCTTAACCTAGTCTATCATTGATGGACATTTGAGTTGGTTCCAAGTCTTTGCTATTGTGAATAGTGCCACAATAAACATACGTGTGCATGTGTCTTTATAGCAGCATGATTTATAATCCATTGGGTATATACCCAGTAATAGGATGGCTGGGTCAAATGGTATTTCTAGTTCTAGATCCCTGAGGAATTGCCACACTGTCTTCCACAATGGTTGAACTAGTTTACAGTCCCACCAACAGTGTAAAAGTGTTCCTATTTCTCCACATCCTCTCCAGCACCTGTTGTTTCCTGACTTTTTAATGATTGCCATTCTAACTGGTGTGAGATGGTATCTCATTGTGGTTTTGATTTGCATTTCTCTGATGGCCAGTAATGATGAGAAAAAGAGGGAATCCTCCTTAACTCATTTTATGAGGCCAACATCATCCTGATACCAAAGCCTGGCAGAAACACAACAGAAAAAAAGAATTTTAGACCAATATCTCTGATGAACATCGATGCAAAAATCCTCAATAAAATATTGGCAAACCAAATCCAGCATCACCACTTCAAAAAACGTATCCACCATGATCAAGTGGGCTTCATCCCTGGGATGCAAGGCTGGTTCAACTTACACAAATCAATAAATGTAATCCAGCATTTAAACAGAACCAAAGACAATACCACATAATTATCTTAATAGATGCAGAAAAGGCCTTTGACAAAATTCAACAGCTCTTCATGCTAAAAACTCTCAATAAATTAGGTATTGATGGGACATATCTCAAAATGATAAGAGCTATTTATGACAAACCCACAGCCAATATCATACTGAATTGGCAAAAACTGGAAGCATTCCCTTTGAAAACTGGCACAAGATAGGGATGCCCTCTCTCACCACTCCTATTCAACATAGTGTTGGAAGTTCTGGCCAGGGAAATCAGGCAGGAGAAAGAAATAAAGGGTATTCAATTAGGAAAATAGGAAGTCAAATTGTCCCTGTTTGCAGATGACATGATTGTATATTTAGAAAACCCCATCGTCTGAGCCCAAAATCTCATTAAGCTGATAAGCAACTTCAGCAAAGTCTCAGGATACAAAATCAATGTGCAAAAATCACAAGCATTCTTATACGCCCATAACAGACAAACAGAGAGCCAAATCATGAGTAAACTCCCATTCACAATTGCTACTAAGAGAATAAAATACCTAGGAATACAACTTACAAAGGATGTGAAAGACCTCTTCAAGGAAAACTACAAACCACTGCTCAGCGAAATAACAGAGGACACAAACAAATGGAAGAACATTCCATGCTCATGGATAGGAAGAATCAATATCGTGAAAATGGCCATACTGCCCAAGGTAATTTATAGATTCAATGCCATCCCCGTCAAGCTACCAATGACTTTCTTCACAGAATTGGAAAAAACTACTTTAAAATTTCAGTCTTATGTTTAAGTTGAATCTGTGTACTTTTTTCTACGTATATTTTTATTTTTTATCCTAGCAGTTATTTTAATCCTATTTTATATGTAATAAACTTTTTATATATAATATTCTAAAATTTTATAGATATATGTATAAAATATAAATACATATATATATATATATAAAATTTTGGAATTATTTTAGATTTACAGAAAGGTTTCAAGTAGCATAGAAAGTGCCTACACACCCTTCACCTGACTTCCCCTAATGCTATTATCTTATGTAACTTTGACACATTTATCAAAACTAAAAAACTAGCATTGATGCAAGGCTATTAGGGAAACTATGGACCTTATTTGGATTACACCAGTTTTTCCATTAATGTCCTTTATCTGTTCAGGATCCAACCCAGGAAATTGCATTGCATTTAGTACGCATGTTTTCTTAATCTCTTACCTGTGACAGCTCCTCAGTCTCTCCTTGCTTTTCATGACCTTGATGCTTTTGAAGAGTATTCTGTGAAATGCCCTCAATTTGAGTTTGTTTGATATTTTCTCATGATTGGACTACCGTAATGTGTTTTGGGGAAGAAGACCACAGGGATGAAGTGCTCTTTCCATATCAGGGAATACAGGATAGCAACATGGCTTATTACTGGTGATGCTAACTGGTGATTATCACTTTGTTAACTAGAGTTTTTCCTGATTTCTTATTTTTCCCCCTTTCCATACTCTTAGGAAGCAAGTCACTAAGTTCAGCCCACATTCAAGGGGAGAGATATAAAATTCCATCTCCTGCAGTACCGAAGAATTTGTGGACATGTGTTAAAATGATGAGTGTTTAGTATATATTTTGTGGAAGATGTATTGAGTCTATTCAAACATCATTTTTCTCCTAAAAGTTTTAGTCACTAATTTTAGCATTCATTCATGGATCTTGCCTGCAGCAGTTATTACTGTGGTGTTCTTATGGTGATTTTCTATTTTCCTTATTACTTCTACATTTATTATTTGGAATTCTTTAGTAAAAATGATTTGTCCTCATTTATTTAATCAATGACTTCTATTAGTACAAACTTACAGATATTGTTCTATGCTTTGGCTTATTAGCCAGTTCCATCATTATTTACTGTGTTGCTCAAATTGTTACAGCTTAGGACATTAGAAATAATAAGAATACAATGCTTATGTAAAGTTCTTTTTGTCCTTAGCATTACAGTTTCCTAACAATATTTTAGAGTTGAGCTTTTATCCTCGTTTCATGCTTCCTGAGTCCACCGACTGATTGTTAAGTGTATCTTTTTTCTGGGAACTTTGTTCTAGATCTCCCTGGCCTTAATGTGATTACTCATGGGATACATTTCCTGTGCTGATGCTCAGCTCTGACCCCATCCTCCCGTTTACTTCAAATCAAGAGACAACATCCCTGGTGTGACTGGGACAGAGAAGCGAGCCTGTGGTTCTGCATTGCCACCACTCCATTGTCTAGGGTTGAGGTTGTTTACAGAAGACAGGTTCCTACATAATGGAAACCTAGCCTTACTATCTTTATATTTTAAATACCTTTGATGGAAATAGTCCTGGGAGATTTCATAGATTTCCCAAAGCATATTGAACATCATAAATCTTTTCTGATGTCTCAAGGTAGCATCAGGAACATGCTCTTTAAAAGTCCATTTCTAGGAGGGAATGACCTCTGACATTTTGAGGTGCATAGGGATATTTTCACCTGTAACCTGAACATCTCCTGTGTCCCACAAATCAGTAGATCTTAAATAAGGTCACCCTAACCATTTGTATCTAAGTCTGCTGAATCTGTAGCCCCCACTTGTCAAGTGACAGGATCTCAGCTCTTTCCTTTCAGGGAGGATTGTCCTACACATCATTCATACTCCTTCCAGCTTCTGTCATCCTTCAGCTACAACTCTTCCCACCGTCTATCATGTCTGTTGCCTGCTATGGATATACCCATTGCTTGTGTTTTCTCCACAGATCTGCTGATTGATTTTACTATCAAAATAATCAATATTTATTGAACCCCTACTATTTGCCACACATTCTTCTATAGCCTTAGGTTGCAGCAGTAAACAAACCAGACAAAATTTCCTGCTCTTCTGGAGCACTGTGGGGGAAGCAGACAATAATATAACTGTCATAAGTAATAAGAAACATAATACAAAAATACATTACCTATTAGAGAGTATTAAGTGCTATGAAAAGCATTCAGAAGGGTAATACGAATCAGGGATGTTGGGGAGGGAGGTTGCAATCTGAAACACAATGGTTATAGTAATACTCATTGACAAAGTGATACCTGAAATGAGACTTAGAGGAAATGAGGGAATTATTCATGTGGATATCTGGGGCAGAGGAAGTATACAGTGTAAAAACCCTACAGGGACAGGGTGTTGTTTGTTTAAGAATTGCAAGGCAGTTTGGTAGGCCAGACTAAGAGACACCAGTAGGAGATGAGATCAGGGAGGTAATGGAGCATCAGTTCCTCTGTGGTCTTGCATTTTCCTTAGCGACTTCGATGTGGTGAAGCTCATCCATCTGTGACCTCAAATCTCCTTGGGATGTGCTTTCCACTATAACCGCTTTACATTCCTTGCAGATACATGAGACTGGGTCTCAGGGTCTTAACTTTCTCTCTTTGGCTAGTATCCATCTCTTGTTTGGATTGAATAGGTATTTCTATAGCAGAGTTGCTAGGGCTCCTGAATTTATAACATTTCAGGGATGGAATGGGGGAATGTGAGTGCAGCCTTCATGTTCTACCCCAGAACAACTGCTTCTTATGAACAGAATGTTCTGTGTCTGAACCGCTTTCTAAAATGATGACAATTTTTAATTCAAGAGCCCTATATAACTTGAAATCTGTGACCACACCTCTCTGCTCTAACATGACTGCATATATCCTATCTCCAATTATGTACAGAGGCCTTGTTCTCATGACATATTTTTAGACAATGAAAATCTTGGGCTTCTGCTAAAAACCAGATAAGTTCACTTAAATTTATACAAGGCATATCCGAACCTCAGCTTTGCCCCACAAATCAATAGAACCTCGACTTTGTCCCACACATCAATAATGTCTTCTATAAATTGTCTTTGTCTAGTAGCCCCTTTCTTTCTTTCTAACTTATTATGGGTTGGCAACAATATTATTAGTGTTGCTAAATTTCTATATAAGTAAAAGTAAACAGTCTTAGGGAAGGCTTCAGGGGTTCAACTTGAGAAAAGTGCATGAAATTTGAGTCCTCGTTTTAGATTGTTCAGAGACTGTCTTTTGTTTTCCCTTTACCGTCCTTCCTTCTGATTCTGTTGCTCATAAGCAGTGGTTTTTGTAAGTGAAGTGTTATTGAGGAAGAATTTTGTATGACACATTTCAGAATATTGACATGAGGAGGTGGGCGAGACCACTGGATTAGAACTCCAAAATTTTTGTGGCTTTTGTCTAGGTCTTCGTAGTGACTACGATTCTGGGGCAAATCTTTGAGCCTCTCTGTTTTGTAATTTATCTTTATACTTAAACTTGACGTGGCAGCCTTCTTCAGTATCTTCAGGTATAACTAGTCCTTTTTTCTTATTCTCAGGGCATTGATGGTTAATATTCTTCCAAATTTATTGACAAGAAAATGTTATTCATAAGAGATTAAGTAGCAAAACTGGAATCTCAAGGAGGCCTATTGGTTCTCAGTTTCCTGTCCTTTACATTACTCCTAACAGGGATGAAACTATGTATCCCTGTACACATTATTGAAGTATTGAAAAACAAATAACTTTTGAATAATTTGAAAGGAAGTTATCCCTATATCCAATATGGTGGCATTATAATTTTTGTTATCACAAAGTATTCTTTGAAGACAATTAGGATTTTTTTGTCATGTAAACACCTCATCCTGTGCAGCACAAAGAGAAACAGGTTTAATACAATTGTGTAGGAAAAGTGGACTGAACAAAAATGGAATTCCATGTTAGTCTAACCGACAGAACCATATGTGTAAACTTCACTGTGCTTGTTTCTATATTGTGTAGTTCTTAACTTTCACATTCCAGATTTTATGCAAAGAAGCAAAGAGGGGGAAAGGAAAAAAAATAACAGAGGGGTAGAAAAAGAGAGGGAATGCTGTGAGGAAAAATGCTCAAGAAATTATTTTTTAGCTCAATTATATAGACCCACGTGGTTTCTATCATTTCGACATGCTTTGAATAAGTATCTAAATTGAAACAGAGCTAGAAATCGTTTGATGTTCATCCATCACTAAATTTGACCTGTTTTTTGCATTATGCGTGTTGCCATGTTGCTTTACCAGTACTTTGCGTCCCTGGGGACAGGTTTTCATTTTTAGAATTTCTTCTCCTGTGGTTAAGAAAACAAATGTCTCTCTGCTGTATGAAGAATTCTGTGGAATTTAAGGCCCGTGAATGTGACAGACCAGGGTACGGGTGCCTTTGAGAGAACATCTTACTCTTCTCATCTCCACTACAAAAACAATTCATTTCATTCCTTGACTTCACATAAAACTATTTCAAAAATAATTTTCTCAAAAGATGACAAATTTGACTGTATCCAGTGTGGTGACAGGGAATAAACACAGAAACGCATGTTTATGGAAAAAATAGAATAATCGTGAACTAGCGTCCATTATTTTGGTTAAGATGACTAAGGAGTAAATCCTCTACTCCACATCTTCAGCAGAGTCTCTATTGCTGTAGCATCTTCAAAATGAAAATGAGAAGTATTCAGTAGGCATTTAAACATGGATTTGAAGACAGGGTTCAGTGCAATGTTTCCTATAACTTCCCCAAATTTGACCTCAAGCAGAAGATGATCCATGCTTCCTCTGAAGTTCTTTGCCCTCTCTGGTTTGCCTTCAGGCAGTGCTGCCAGATGGCCTCAGTCTGACCTGTTCTCTCTGTACAGGTGTAATGACAGGGGAGGGGGAGATTTTTTAAATGAATCACTGGTGTTCTAGATGGTTGGTTATTATTTCCCTGACTGTTTTTTAATGCATTTCATTAACATTTTATTGTAGCCTGAGGCTAGTTAAAGTCCAGGAGACACTTTATAAACCCACGCCCCCTCTCTTCCAGCTTTCCACTTACACTCACTAAGTAGTTCAGTGTGGGATGCTTGCAGAACTGCAAATGAGAAAGATTGTAAGGAGAGCTGGCTTTAATTTTAGTGGAATAGGAGTTGAATTTTAATCAATGAAACACCCATTAAAGAAAAAACAACCCACATGAGGTTCTTTTGTTTATCAGCTTGTTCAGCGAGGAAATAGGAGCAAAATCATGTGGAAATTAATTCACTCTTTCTTTTAACATAGGAAGGTGCAAGGATTATGTTCCTTAGCCAAAAAAATTAGAAAAAAACCCTCTCTATTCTTTTAGATTTCCCACAGTGGTTGGGTTCATATGATACACATGCATTGATGGCTCTTGATTGTAAAGAAATGTAGGGAGCTTGAAAGAAACAGAGCAAGTGATCTGGAGCTGTGGTCAGGCCAACAGGAAGATCTTCGTGTTTAAGGCCCAGAGATCTATTGATCTGCCCCCATGTTGTACCCTTTCCAAACTCCCCACTGCATCGTTCTTCCTCCTCCATCTCTACTTCTCAAACTCAATTTGATTTCAGTTGGAACTTGATGTGATGCTTCCACCATTTGTTAATTGCCCTGGACACTAAACACTTGATCTCATTTGTTTCCCTGAAGCTCCTCTTCGGAAATTTACCTGTTAAAGGGACTCTGTGATTTCAGTCTTGTTTCCTGCCTCTGCTTACCCTAATCATAATGTCCAGAGTTTGCAAGTGAGTAACTTCACCCAGACTTTAATTCTTGATTACATGCTTTACTTGATAATTTAGCCTTAATCTTCTTAAGGACTATCCTTCAGTAATTAATCTGGCTAGACTGGCTTAGAAAGGAAGGCTATAATCCATTTGCCATGGATGAACACACTCCATGTGAAGCCACTCCCTTCATCTCTGCCACCCACAGACTGGGCAGTAGGGCTTGTGGGCTGCATTCTATGCCCCACACATTCCCAAGAGCCTCTCAAGGCCTTCCCACAGGGTATGCTCTTCTTTGCCTATGGGAAGAACTGAATTCTCTGAAATAATGTAATTAAAATGAATAAACTGCATTCTTGGTCCTCCCAAGTTTAAACATTCACCTTTTTTTTTTTTTTTTTTTTTTTTTTTTTGAGACGGAGTCTTGCTCTGTCACCCAGGCTGGAGTGCAGTGGCACGATCTCAGCTCACTGCAAGCTCCGCCTCCCGGATTTACGCCATTCTCCTGCCTCAGCCTCCCGAGTAGCTGAGACTACAGGCACCCGCCACCTCGCCCGGCTAGTTTTTTGTATTTTTTAGTAGAGACGGGGTTTCACCGTGTTAGCCAGGATGGTCTGGATCTCCTGGCCTCGTGATCCGCCCATCTCGGCCTCCCAAAGTGCTGGGATTACAGGCTTGAGCTACCGCGCCCGGCCAACATTCACCTTTTTAAAAGTGGTGGGGGCTGATTCTAATTATCTCTTTACATCCCTTCTTTATTATTGAGTTTGTAGCTCTCCTTAATCACTCAATATTAATAGAGGGCTTCATTGTGATTCACCAATCATCCATGTATTTATTGAGCACAAATAAATATTTTATTTTTACTACAAAGCACTATGCCAGGTGTGATGGGGAAGGGAAATGGTTACTCAGAAGTAAGAAAGTACCTTGGTCCTTTCTGCTCTCAAAAAGCTTAGCATCTAATTGGGAAGATAGCTTGTGCAGAATTTACTAAGGATTGAACAAACTGTACTGATGAAAAGTAAGACTTGAGTTTGGAGAAGGGAGAGCCCCTCGTTTGGCTGGCATGGTCCTGAGTTCACAAAGAAGTTCGAAACATAAACCAGGCATTGAAGAATGTGGAGAGTTCCAACAAGAAAAAAGATTTGTAAAAGTGTACTTGTTAGGAGTGGATTCTGTATCTAAAGCCCATTTTCCTAAGTTGATGGTTAAATTCCTAGAACAAGACTTGATAGGCTGAGCACTCAAAAATTACTGAAATACAATTGATATAGTTTAAATATTTGTCCCTACCCAAATTGCATGTTGAATTATAGGAGCCAATCCCTCATTGCCTTATGCTGCCTTCTTGTTAGTGAGTTCTTGTGAAATCTAGTCATTTAAAAGTGTGTGGCATCTCCCTTCACTCCCCCACCTCTTGCCCCTGCTTTCACCATGTGAGGTGACTGCTCCCACTTGGACTTCTGTCATGATTGTAAGCCTGCTGAGGCTTCTCCAGAGGCAGATGCCACTATGCTTCC
Organism: Theropithecus gelada; assembly: GCF_003255815.1. NCBI lineage: Eukaryota > Metazoa > Chordata > Mammalia > Primates > Cercopithecidae > Theropithecus > Theropithecus gelada. The sequence continues at coordinate 30,066,108 of NC_037679.1, read as the reverse complement.
TGTACAGCCTACAGAACAGTGAGCTAATTAAACCTCTTTTCTTATACATTACCCAGCCTTGGGCATTTCTTTGTAACAAAGCAAGAACAGGCTAATATAAGAACATACTCACAGAAATGTACAAATAAATCTTAGGTGCACAGGTAGTTGAAGCAGCACCTATAACAAGAAACAGTACATTACTGGAACCTCACAAACCACCTTGTGCTCCACTTTACTCATGCCTTCCAGTATCATAGACTACTTTGCCAAATCTTATACTTTATATAAATGGAATAATAGTGTTCACTGTTTGTGAGGTTCATCCATATCGCATGTAGTTGAAGACTATTCATTCCATTGCTGGTAGAATTCCATTGTTTATAACTTATTCATTCTACTATTAAAAACAGTTGGATAACTTCCAGTTTTAGAGTACTACAAATAGTACCTTTTTGTTTGTTTGTTTTGTTTTTTTGTTGTTGTTTTTTGTTTGTTTTAGACGGAGTCTTGCCCTGTCGCTCAGGCTGGGGTGCAGTGGCAGGATCTTGGCTCACTGCAAGCTCTGCCTCCAGGGTTCAAGCCATTCTGCTGCCTCAGCCTCCCAAGTAACTGGAACTACAGGTGCCCACCACCACGCCCGGCTAATTTTGTTGTGTTTTTAGTAGAGATGGGTTTTCACTGTGTTAGCCAGGATGGTCTCGATCTCCTGACCTCGTGATCTGCCTGCCTTGACCGCCTAAAGTGCTGGGATTACAGGCATGAACCACCATGCCCGGCCACTACAAATAGTACTTTTAAGAACATTTTGTTACCTGTATTTTGGTGAACACATGAAGGCACTTTTGTTAGGCGGCACATGCCCAGTTAGGATCTTGTTGAGTTATAGGGAATGCACTGTCCAGCTTTAGAAAACAGCCAGACTGATTAATAAAGTGGCTTTACTGTTTGCTTTCCCACCAGCAATATGAAAGTCATGGTTGCTCCACGTGGTTGCAATACTTGTATTGTCTGTCTTGTCCATTTTAGCCATACTGATGAGTTGTACACTGGTGTATTAGTCTGTTTTCACACTGCTGATAAAGACATACCTGAGACTGGCAATTTACAAAAGAAATAAATTTGTTGGACTCTCAGTGGCTGGGGAGCCCTCACAATCATGGTGGAAGGCGAAAGGCACTCCTTACATGGCAGTAGGCAAGAGAAAGAGACTTATGCAGGGAAACCCCCATTTTTAAAACTATCAGATCTCATGAGACCCATTCACTACCATGAGAACAGCAAGGGAAAGACCTGCCCCCATAATTCAATCATCTTCCATCAGGTCCCTCCCACAACATGTGGGAATTATGGGAGCTACAAGATGAGATATGGGTGGGGACACAGAGCCAAACCATATCAACTTATATTTCATTATAGTTTTAATTCATGTTTTTTCCTGATGGCTAATGTAAGCACATTTTTATGTTTATGGTTATTGTACATTTGGAAATCCTCTTTTGTGAAATGTCTGTTCAAATATGTTGCCCAGTTTTCTAATGAGTTGTCTGTCTTTTTCCTATTGATTTGAAGGAGGGGATCTAAATATATTGTTAAAAGATCTACATCAAAACTTTAGAGGCACATACAAATAATCTGTTGAGCCCAAGAAAGAAAAGATAGTCTCTGGTCTCTGGAATTCATGTAGCATGAAGAAAATCTGTTGTGAAAAGAAAATCAAAACAATTTACTTTAGACTTTAAAGGATATTTTCATTCTGATATAGCATTTTTAAAAATAAATGTTTTTATAACATTCTCAGTGTCATAGTGCATGAAACAAAGCACAGCAAATAGATGTTTTATCTAGATATTTTATTTATGAGTATTAAAAATATCAAATTGTGCAAAGCCTACAGTCTGACAATCTGGAAATAAAAATAACAAAAAAATAGTTTTAAATTCTCTAAAGAAGAAATGAAGAAAAAAATTGTTCTAAACTGTTCAAGTTTCAAAATGCATCTCTATTTAGATGGTGATGATATATACAGGGATATGTAGCAGATGTATTGGCCTGTTGCCAACCCTGCTTGGAGGTTTTGAATTAAGGAAAGACTGTTACATTATGTGTGAAATGCCACTTCAGTTCAGAGTCTGCCAGCAAATTGGTAATACCAACTTCATAGTCTTTTCAGACTGATTAGTGGGAAAAGCATTTCCAGGTGCAAGTATCCACAAGTTTAAATTATTCTGAAGAAGAAAGGCAGGAAATACCATAAGATCCATCTCTGGACTCTTCTAGACTCCCTGTAGGCTGAACGACTTTATATTTCTAAAATTAGGTGGGTTTAGGGGTCGTAAGACTTCTCTTTCTCAAAGAAAATAAGAATTCCATTCCATTTTCAAACTGACACTACATTAAATTCTACAGGTAAAGAGAGTTGAGGTTAAGAGTTAAGTGGAGTGAAATCTTACTAGTCCACTGGGCATTCTTCCGAAATATCTTTACAAATTGTACAATTTATATCAATTTTGGATTGGACAAACTACTGTTGAAGGTTCTGCCTGTCACTCTCCTAGCTATGATGGAAACATCATCCTCACATATTGAACATCAATGTATGTGTGGGATGATATTATGCAGTCTTTGAAACATTTAGAAAAGTATATTCTGTAGAGATAAGACCAAAGACAGCTCATGAGTGTGTGCTCAGTGTTTGTGCATCTGGCTTTACTCTTGGTCCCTTTTTCTTTCTTGTGTAGCAGAGCAGTTTTTACTGGTTTGTGGGAAGGTTGAAAAAAGAAAGATATGAAATCTTGATAATAACAGGCAAATATGAGGACATAAAAACAAGTAATGAAGGAACAAAGGTTTTCCTTTCAGTCAAGAATTTCCTTATGAAACCATACAGATTTCAGCCACATAATCAATACCTTATTAAGTTCTTTTTCTCCAAAATTTTCCTTAAGTTCGCACAGGAAGTTTTATAAATACACACCAAAGCACAAAACTTGGGCTCCAGCAATACCATAGGATAAAAAATTGAGGGTCACTCTTAAGGAAATTTTGGTTGACTTGACTAGAAGAACAGCTGGCTTTATGGATTTCATCAACTCATGTGACTCCATCAGCAAATGTTGCCTGCTTTCTTCTACGGACTTTTGACCTATGGTGATCATCAATTTAACATCAAGGCACATGACCCAGCAGCATTGTTCTGGGACTTATTATGGAAAGAAAATAAATCAAGAAATGAGGAGTGAGGTCCAAATTAACCAAGAGCCTCATATAGAAGAGATCAGTGGGGGCTTTACATGCTCTAACTAGGGTTAAAATGACTTAAATGTGGTGTGAGTAAATCAGTTACCATGTATTTTAGGCATTTCTGTCAGAATTGAAGCACCATCACTTTTAAATTTTATGAACAAAGAAGTACAATCTTGTAGTATTATATATTGTGTTTCTTTCAGCGGTCAATAAACATATAATAAATATTTTTTCTCATATGTTTTTTTCATAGCATTTTATAAAGGAATTCTTTAAGTCATAAGACTGGTATTCATGAGTGGCTTGTGGAAACTATTATTACTTTTAATCATGCCTGACATTTTTCTTGGGTGTGAATTTCAAGCTCTGAACATAATGTCTATATCCACAAGATAAATCAAAAGGACTGTCACTGTCTGTACTTGATAAAGACCTCTTCAAATCAGAAAAAATAAAAGTAAAAAGAAGAAATGTGGACCAGATGTGATGGCTCATGCCTGTAATTCCAGCACTTTGAGAGGCCAAAGTGGAAGGGTCACTTAAGGCTGGAGTCTGAGAACAGCCTGGGCAAGAGAGACTCTATCTGTACCAAAACAAAACAAAACAAAACAAAACCCAGCGAGGCATTATGGCACATGCCTGTATTCCCAGTTACCCAGAAAGCTGAGATGAGAGAATCCCTTGAGCTCAGGAGTTCAAGGTTTCAGTGCACTATGATTGCACACTATTGCACTCCAGCCTGGGTGACAGAATGAGACTCTGTTTCTTTAAAAAAAAAAAAAAAAAAAAAAAAATTGCTAGGCGCGGTGGCTCATGCCTGTAATCCCTGCGCTTTGGGAGGCCGAGGCAGGTGGATCACCTGAGGTCGGGAGTTCGAGACCAGCCTGGCCAACATGATGAAACCCCCATCTCTACTTAAAAAAAAAAAAATTAAAGAAGAAGAAATGTAAAATTATGAGGAAATAGTTACTTGAAAAGTAACATTTTAATTATGTCTCCTGTCTCCAGTGTTCACAGCATCAAGATCTATTCAGACAATTTTTAATTCGGTTTTAGGCACTTCATAAACACGTTTTAAGGTAACCAGAGAATTAGAGAAGCTAGATTTGACCATGAGTCTGAGGAAATACTAACTTCAGCTCTTTTCTTTATGCTCAGAAAGTTTCAGACCATATCATCTCTGAAGAACAGAGGTACCACACAGGAGTTGCCATGTTTAAAAATAAATGCCTGGCTTATGTCACTCTCCTGCTCAAAACTATTTAGTTGATTTCACTTTATCTTTAAGATGAAGTCCAAACTCCTTAGTCTGATATTCAAGAGTTCCATATCTATATGCCATTCTTATTTCCTCTTATTATCATTATCCTTTCTTAAAGTATGCTCCTTAGATCATGTACACAACAATAAAATTGGGTACTTATTAAAAATGAAATTTACTCTCTCCAAATAATTCTTATACACATTAAGTGCTGAGATCTCCTCTTCTAGAAGAGCTCTCTGTGCCGGCAAGGGTGGTCTAATGGCCCCAACATACTTTCTTGGCTTTTATCTTTGGACTTTGGCTCATAATGCGCAGTTCTGGCAAGTCTTTTCTTTTTATTCTATTTATCAGTCAAGACAGAACTCAATTCTAACTTCCTCCATAAAACCATCCCTGAGTGGTTTCTTTTGAACCTTATTTTTTTCTATTCATAAAAGTGGATAATAATAATATATAAAGGAAAGGATTATTGTGAGATAATGCTATCACTACAAGTAAAATCTGAGTCTCAGAGCTCAGGGATGGTACTTGCCAAGGTGATATGAAATTAGGACGCAGGCTTGTGAGATTTCAAAGAAATCCGTGCTCTTACATGTTGTCTCCCATGGAAACAAATGTGTTGAATGAATGAGTTCATGAATGTTACTTCTCCCATTCATTTCTCCAGCCAGAGAAGCTCCAGATGTTTGGACTTAAAGACAATCAATGAAATCCTCATTTTTGCAAGATACAAGACTTTTAAAATAAAATTTTCCCAGAAGACTAGTGTATTAAAAAATCCTACAGGCCTGGTGCAGTGGCTCACACCTGTAATCCCAGCACTTTGGGAGGCCAAGGTGGGCAGATCACTTGAGGTCAGGAGATCGAGACCAGCTTGGCCAACGTGGTGAAACCCTGTCTCTACTAAAAATACAAACATTAGCCAGGAGTGGTGTTGGGCACCTGTAATCCCAGATACTTGGGAGGTTGAGGCAGGACAATCACTTGAACCCAGGAGGCAGACATTGCAGTGAGCCAAGATAGCACCACTGACAAGAGTAAAAATCAGTCTCAAAATAAATAAATAAATAAATAAATAAAATAAGAATTAAGAAAACCCACAGAAAAATAACAGTCTTTCAGAATTTTCAGGAATACAGCCCTCTGACTACATTTTTAATCTCTAGGATAACTGTGGACTCCCTGATTATGTTTAGATCTTTGTGAGTTTATATAGATCCTGGATTTATATAGACTTAGGCCAGTATCTGTTCCAGGGGAGGGAGAAATAAGTAGGATTCAGACTCTCCTCAGAGGTTTCAAGATCTGTCTAGAATACCTAAACACAGATGAAAGAAGGGGGAAAGGTGCTACATAAAACTTGTTCTAGAAGGAGTTTCCAATAAATTAGAGTCCCTTGCCTGAAAGCAACTAACAACAATTTATAAACACACTTCTATATACTCATGAGGGGTTGGGGACACAGACATAATTAGCAATGGGCTTGTTTAGGCTGTGGGAGATTCCCTTATCCCGAGTTTCTGAGCCATTATATTTACTCCCACAATGACTTTCTTGTTAATAGTTTGGTTCTGCATTGTTATCTCTGCATCAACCCTTAGCTTACTCCCTTTTCAGACAAACAGACATTTCTAAAAAGCTTTTGAATTTCTTTCAGCTGGTTCTTTCAGGATACTTTCCTCAGAACCTCACTTTTCTTGTTGTTTTCATTTGAAATTGCAAAAACAAAACAAATACAATTTGGATGTTAAAATTTACAAGTAACATTTTTTGAGTGAAAAGAGAATTAATTAAAGGGAATTAATCCACAGAGAATAGGGAAGAGAGGAATCGTGTTTACTTATTAACAAATTCAGTTTTAAAAAATGGGAAAAGGCTCTTTGAAGTAGTCACATGTGGAAAGCACCTGAGCTCAACCTCTTGTAGTGTGAGACTACTCTATACGGTTAACTAAATATTGGAAAATATTCTTGCTAGGGGGAAACTTTGCACTCACTCTTGCAGAGGGCAACAGAGCTTTTATGACAAAGGGGTCAAAGGATGCTAGGCTGCTGCCCTGCACATTCAGAGGCATTACAAGTTTTCAGGATCTAAGGGCTCTCCGAGGAGAAAAAGGAGATCATCAAGGGAAAGAGGCAAGATTGAATTAAATCTGGGTAGGGACCATGTCAGCCAATGAACATATTCTCCATAGTCAGTCCATTGGATGCAAACATCTTCTTGGGCTCCTGGAACTATAAAATTTGAATTCACTTACTGGATACAGATTTGTCTGGACCTGGGATTTCTCTGTCATGAAATGAAAAGAGAGGCACAGACTTAGAAGAAACTTCCAGCTTATTTGAACCATTTCACCCTCCTTCCTTTCCACCCTAAAATTTCTCATCTAGTATATTGTATTTTTAAATTTCTACCTGTTTTTTTCCCCAAATCATCTTTTTTCTTTCTTCCTCTTCTCCTCCTTCTTCTTATCTTTCTCACTTTCCTCCTCTGTCCTTTCTGTGTTTTTATGGATTCTATTCCTTTGTAAATTCATTTATTCGAAGTCCATAGTACTCTACAACCTCCAGTTCCTTGGTGGTGAGCTCTTCCATTTCTTTTGCATACTGATGATCATGTGCAATGACGTGTTCTGTAATTTTGTGTGTAGTTCTCCTTCAGTGGAGGTACAGAATGTGGACGTGATGCTATGGAACAGTTCTTAGATGCACTACATTTGCAGGCTACATTTTCATGCTGGTGCCTTGATTTAGTGTTTCTAATATTGCATGGATAGTGAATGTTTGGCTCTGTACTTTTCCAAAGTATGGCTTATGATTCCATTTGGTTTTTTGTTTTGGTGAGCTTTTCTGTTTCCATTCATAACTCTTGATGAAAATTTCTCTTTATGCAGCAACCATGTGATAACATGTAGCGATTTTCCAATCTCCATGCTGTGCATGAAGCTTACAGCCTGAATCCTGTTTTCTGGACAGGTTTAGAACTCTGAACCCCAGATCTCTATTCAGTTCCAGGACCTCCTGAGACAGCCTCAGTTCCTATTTCCAGCTTAGATTATGGGTTCCTTCTTCGTTCAGGTACCTGTATATGTATTTTTATTAATTTGAGTTTTGCTGTGTATGGAAGTAATTTTTTACATAATTTTAAGTTGATTTAGAAAAGGAAGTGAACTTCTGTATCTACTAAGTAATGGCTTTGTTGGAGGTCCTGGGGTCTCATCCTACTTAGCAGTCATCAGCCTAAAGCATAAGTGACTATGTGATAAAGAGGACATATATATGAGTTTTGGAATCTGATAGACATGGGTTTAATATTTGTTATGGACTGAATGTTTGTGCTCTCTCCCTAAAATTTATATATTGAAACCTAACCCCTAGTGTTGGCTGTTTTTTTTTTTTTTTTTTTTTTGAGATGGAGTCTCGCTCTGTCGCCCAGGCTGGAGTGCAGTGGCCGGATCTCAGCTCACTGCAAGCTCCGCCTCCCGGGTTTACGCCATTCTCCTGCCTCAGCCTCCCGAGTAGCTGGGACTACAGGTGCCCGCCACCTCGCCCGGCTAGTTTTTTGTATTTTTTTTAGTAGAGACGGGGTTTCACCGTGTTAGCCAGGATGGTCTCGATCTCCTGACCTCGTGATCTGCCCGTCTCGCAGTGTTGGCTGTTTTTAGAGATGCGGCTGCTATGAAAGTATTTAAGGTAAGTGAAGTAATAAGGATGGGGCTCTGATTCAATAAGATTAGTGTCCTTATAAGAAAAGACACCAGGGAGTCTTTTCTTACCCCCTTATATGTCCCCATCTTCACACAATGAACTCACTTAGGAAAGGCCGTGTGAGGACACAGCAAGCCAGAAGAGAAGAGAGCCCTCACCAGAAATTCAGTTGACTGTAGCCTTGATTTTATACTTCTAGCTTCCAAACTGAAAAAATACAGTTCTGTTGTTTAAGCCACCCAGTCTATGGTATTTTGTTATGGCAGCCCAAGCTGACAAATACAAATTTTGTTTTCTTTATCATCTATGGTATCTAAAGTCAGTTACTAAGGTCTGTGAGCCTCAGTTATGTCAACCATGAAAACAGTCTAATGCCGTCCAACTCCAAGGGCAGTTGTAAGTATTAAATGGAAAAAATGCACATAAAAATTTCTAGTATAATCCTAGCATTTTGGGAGGCTGAGGTGGGTGCGTCACTTGAGGCCAGGAGTTTGAGACCAACATGGCCAGCATGGCAAAGCCCCATCCCTACTAAAAAAGAAATACAAAAAATTAACTGGGCCTGGTGGCACACACCTGTGGTCCCAGCTACTCAGGTGGCTGAGGCAAGAGAATTACTTGAACCTAGGAAGCAGGGTTGCAGTGAGCCGAGATCACGCCACTGCACTCCAGCCTGGTACAGAATAAGACATCATCTCAAAAAAAAAAAAAAAAAAAAGTGTAATAAACTTTACCTTACCTTTCCCTTCCTTATGGTTGGATGTCTCCAGAAATGGGGGCCCACTATACCCTCAGATAGCCAATTTTATTTTTAAACACCTCTGATTTTTAAAAATCCCATCTTTTGATTATGTCATTTGTTTTCTTATGTCTCTTGATGGTATGGAGGGCATGTTTGGAGACCACCAAAACAAATTCTCTCTTTTATCTGTCCTATTGATGTAGGATTTTGCTTCTCAGTCATTTTGCATGCCAGGACCCCCAGGCAGTGATGCTTCACCCAAGCCTCGCTCCACCACATTTGTGTGCCCCAGCTCACTGGTGTTATAACTTGTACCTGTGTTCAGCGGTTCCTGAGCTCTTGTACCATGCCCAAGAAGAATAAAGATATTCTGGACATCAAAGGGTGAGGAGGGTGAAGAATAATTTTATTGAGTGACAGAACAGCTCTGAGCAGAGAGGGGACACAGTGGGTGGTTCCCTTACCTGAAGGTGAGAAAGTCCCCCTGTGTGGCTGGGTCTGTGGCCTTTCATGGACTCAGACTGGGGAGTATATGCTGATTGGTTTGTGAGTAGGCAAAAAAGGTTAAAATGAGGACACCACTCAAAGGTGGGCATGAAATGTAGAAAACCAAATAGGAAAGGGCAGGTATATGTAAAATAAGTGAAGGGTAGTGATCAATTAAAGGAAAGCATGCCAAATGGGAAGACAAGTTCTTAACCCAGTTTGAGCTTGGATTTCAGACTTTAAACTGCCTTTGGCTTGGAGGTGGGGTTTCACTGAGGACCCACCCCCTACCTGCCCAGGCATTTGGCTGCCTCCTGCCACTCTCAACTATTTCTGAGCGAATAGAAAAGTAAAGCTCAGGTGTCAGGCATCAAAACATCAGCTACGCTGGTGAAGGTGGATCGGTGGAAGCAGTTGAGATAGCACCTACATGGATTCCCAGCACTTGCTTCCCAATACTCGATTCCCAAGCAGTTAAGATTGCATCTACATGGATTCCCAAAACTTGGCATACCTAACCACTGGGTCACAGTCTCTTTTCCCCCACAGAGGTCAGGGGCTGCCTTAGGAACAAAGCCAAGAAAGCCTCTCCACAGGGACATCTAGAGGAAATACAGAAGGGCAGAACTGAGCATGCTTAGCTCTTGCTCCCAGATTTACTAGCTGGATAAGTAATTTCTTCTCCCTTGATGAGGAGGGAGGGAGAGATGGACTTGAGAGAAGGAGGGTTGGACATGTTACCTCGACACCCTTCCTGCCTGGGCATAGAGGCTCCCACATGGAAACATTAGGAGAAGAAAAAAAGCGTTCTCCTAACCATCATTTCATTTGCCAAAAGTAAAATGAGACTTAAAAATGAAGGAAAATGCTAAAGCCCAACATGTTGCAGACATGTTTGAAGGTGAGTCCCAAAGGAAAACCTGACACTCTAAGGGAATACACAGTAGAACTCCAGCAATGTGAGGTCGGTGGGCGTCAGACCTCAGGAAACACAGGTAGCAGGGAGGAAAATTGGCATGCATTAATAAAAGCGGACTGAAACCACAGACAGGTAAGACTGTGTGCAAGTCTGCAAGAAGGAGAGATATACTGAGGAAAGGCTGGAGGAAGCAACCACCACCTAACAAAAATGAATAGAGAAAAGTGAGGTGGAGATTTTAAAAAAAGTGAAAAGATGAGATGGAAAATTTTAAACATAAAAAGTAAAAAGGTAAGGAAAGATAATCTTCTTGCAGGAGTAATTGTTTTTATATATGTGTAAGGGATAATGTAGAATTTCAAGGATAAATTAAATTAGTGGAAATTTAGTACATGTTGGAAATAAATACATCAACAACTAAAAGAAGTTAGGCTAAAAGAAAGTAAACATTTTTATAAAAATTTGAAGTATCTCCCTCTCATCTTATTAATTTGTCACCTGAGCAAGGATATTAAAAATGGATCTGCAAAGAAACAGTAGTTAGTGCATCCCACATTTTGTATCATTTTCGTTGAATGGAATTTGTCATCAGTTGTAAACAATTATGTATTACAAAGAAAGAAAAAAAATGCTGCTAAATAAATTCAGGTAAAAGTTGCTATCAGGTTGCAAAATGCTTCCGGATCTCAGAAATGGTAAAATGTGAAAAAAATACATTGTAAAATTGATACAATATAGTATTTTATTTTGTTCACAGCATTTATCAGAAGTTGAAATGATCTTATTTATTTATTGCATCTATTTTCTATCTTTTTCCTTTGGACCTGAAGCTCCCTGAAGGTAGATAACTTTGCTTTATTCACATCTATATTCTCTGTCTAGGACAGTATATGCACATAACAAGGACTATCCTTTGATGACTGGTTATTGTTGTACAAGAGAGGGATAAGAACCTGAGAAAAAGTTGGAATTCACTTGATGCCATTAAGCCACCCACTCAAGAAGGGTATAAATCCTAAATTTATCTCTCCCTCTCAAAGATATTTTTAGTTATTTCCCTCTTAGTAGTAGACAGTACACCTTACCCCATCACCAATACACGTTATCTTCCATTACTTGGCTTATTCCTCCATTTTATTGGGGGGTATCGTCTAGCATTAGTAGGGGTTATAGTCTAACATTGGTGAGTACTATCACCATTATACATCGTTGAAATACCTTGAGGATCCCCTGAGATGTTGAATACTGATAACACCTCTCAGTAATTCAAGCAATAGTCCTGTTTTCCCCCAGGTTAGGGGCAGATCATTTTGATTCTTTTGATGAGCACCAGGTAAAAGAAGTGGCTTTTACTCAGAAGTCATGGATATGAAAAAATGTGTATCTCTAAATCCTAAAGTCAGACACAGGGTGGAGGAATACTTCCAGGGTGAATGCAGACCCGGAGGCCAACTTGAAAAGGAGCCAGTCTGGACTCCACTACAGGGACACATGCTCATTGAGTGCAAGGGTGACGGATTCTCTTTCTTTATGTGGGTAGTAGAAGTAGAGTATGTCTTACTATGTCCTAAGTGCACAAGATGCCACTCCATGTGATAGAGGCAGGAGACAAACAGCAGTGGGTCCCTGGTGAAACCCCACCTTTAAGCTGAGAAACCTGAAACCCACAGCCCAAAGTGAGAACTTCTATTCCTGTTTGCCCATTCTCTCCCAGTTGGTTCTTACAGAAAAAACGCCTTTTTGCCGATCTAATATTGCCTTTTCCTAAACTACTTACAGCCTGCCCTGCCCTCCATCCTGTGCCTATAAAGACCCCAGACTCATTGGTAGAGGGAAGAGAAGCAGCTTGACTGGACAGAGGTGATTTGACTCCAGAGAGATGGCAGAACTTCAGAGGAGAGACAGCTTGACTTTGGAGAGACTGCTCGACTTCAGGGAAGAGCTGACCCCAGACAGCTGAACTTTGGGGGAAGATTACCTGCCTGTCCTGTGCCCTCTCCAGCTCCCCTCTCCACCAGAGCCATTTCCATTGCTAAATAAAATTCTCCACCTCCACCATCCTTCAAGTGTCTGGGCGACCTCATTCTTCTTGGATGCTGGACAAGTACTGGGGACCCAATGAGTGTGGGTACCCAAAAAAGACTGTCACACTGGTCCTTTGCCCTTGATGGCAGAGGGCAGCCACCCCATGTGAGGAGGCAAGGGGCCCACTGAGCTGATAATACACCACCGTCCACAAACAGCGGAGCTAAGAGAGCATTGTGACATGCCTTCTGAGGCTTCGGGGTCGCAGGCACCCACACCTGGGTGCTGCCGCAGGGCCTGCAGGAGTTTGCTTTTGTTGGTGCCCAAAGCAGCTAACCAGACCCTGCACTCACTTGCTCACATGCTCCCTCCCACAAGGACTTGAGTGCAATGGGCCAAGTAAATAGGGTACCCCCACTGCAAGTCCAACAAAGGGGTCAGGAAAAATCCTGGATCACAGGGAACATGTTTATCTACTTTGAATGCGTCCTGGTAAGATCTTCTCTATAATGAAGTTGATTCCTATGACTTGCGCTGGATTAATCCAGAGAAAATCTCTGGGGGTGGGGAAGCTCTGGCATTTGGCTATGCGAACACTGCAATTCCTAAAGTGCTCTTATTCTCACCAGGAAAATAATATCACTAAGGTTCTTTGCATCTTTTTTGTTATTCTATTCATCCTTTAGTTCTGGGAACCCTAAAGAACCATTTGCTACTTCTGACAATCAGGAAGCCACTGATACACAGCAGGTAAGATACCCTCAGACCAAAGCCCATGGTGGCCATAAAAGTTCAGTTCCTGGACCAAGGGTCCAACAGTCATTCATTCATTGTGAAATATTTCTGCAGTGTATGTTCATGGTATTGTTATCATCACAATGTGTTATTTATTGAGTGCCATCTCTTCATGTTGGGGTACGTGGAGCACATACCAGACAGGGCTTTTCTCCAAGGAAATGGAAATGGAATTCAGATGGTCACGATTCATGAGATAATATAAAAGCTAGTCATGTTGTTCAAACATGGTTTGCAATGAGATCAGCCTTGGAGGGCTCAGATAAAAGAGTTTGATAAGAGAGGAGGGAGGGAAAGTTGCTTAACTCTAAGGGAGCAAGATATTTTCAGGTGTGGGGTACACCCTGAAGGTCAGCACCAAAAGGAATAAAAAGGTAAGAGGTGGAGGAGAGAATGCCAGGATCACATCAGTCATCAGAAAGGAGCATATTGGGAAGGAGCAGAACGAGAAAAAGTGACCCAGCCCAGAGTTGTGTATTCGTGGTTGTATCTTGGTGCCATGTGCTGTTTTTCCGGGGACAGGCTGAAAGAACATTTCCTGCCTTGTTAAGGGAAGTGACTCCATAAGGCTGCCCTGTCCAGGATAGGAGAGGAGAGCCATATCACATCTGTGCTGCTTTTTAATCTCTGCTTGGTTTTGTTTGTTCAAGTTAATGAAAATTATGTGCTATTGTTATGTAGTGATGCCAGAAAACGTTTCACCAGAGACTTCAAAAATATTTCTGGTACTATGCCCATTTCATGTGGTTTCACTTTCCTCTGTCTTCCGTCCTCCCTGCTCTTTCACTCTCCCTTCCCCTGAAGCCCTTCACTGATGCTAATGAATTAATAACATGTGACTGGAAGGATGTTTGAAGAGAATTCAGACTAAGCAGGCAAGGCAGCCCACAAAAGATAAAGTGATGGAAACATCTAAGGGTGAATGGAGTTACTATCATTTATAGAAGACCTATTTGTAGAACCATCCAATAGGAACACATAACTTACAGTTCCTCAAATTCATAGCTGGAGCTGATGAATTAGGATAAATATACCTCCATCTGGGAATAATTCATTGTAATTTATTCTTAGTCAGTCCCCTGGGTACTAATGAATCTGTTTTGTCCATATAGTCTTTCAAAATTTATTAAGTATTAGGCACTGTGCTAAGGCATTGGGAGACACAAGAAATAATGGTAAGGCATCCTTACCCTTATGGAACTTAAAACCTTGGGAAAGAGGGTAAAACAAGATAGAATGTGGTATCTGCGCTCAATAAGGTAAAACCAAAGAGTTCTGGGATCTTATTGATAAGGGGTATATATCTCTAAGAATTCCCAGTACCAACTGAAAGAAACTCTACTGAAGCTGATTTAAAACACAAATGAGAATTTACTGGCCTTAGTCAACTGCAGAGTAAAAAGTAGCACTAGATTTAGGCTGATCATGTACTCAAATTATCTACCAGGTATCTGTCTTTCTGTATTATTTTGACTCTGCCTTCGTATCAGTTGGGCTAATCTCAAGAAAGACTCTATCCATGTTGTAGCAAAGATAACCATTGGTAGCTCCATATTTAGGCTATACCACCAGAGTCAGGGTTGCAACAAAATAATATATATTCCAAAGAATTTCCAGCAAAACTTTTAGGGCTTCCTCTTGCGGGATCAGCTTTGGTAAAGTGCCTACACATTATTGTTGTTGCCAGACAAATGAAGTAGACTGATAGGTAAGGCTTAGGTCATGTGCCACTTCTCTGAAATGTAAAGGGTAGAGTCAGGACCATGCAAATCACAGGACTCAGAGTGAAGAATAGGCATTTTTCCAAGTGAAAATCAGGGTTATCAGAACAAGAGGGCATGAATGCTGGGTACACGAAAGCAACAGTGCTTCAGAACTATCCCAAAAAGTTGATGGAAATTTATGAAGGAATAATTGTGATTCCCCAAAGATGGATGAGTTTGAGAGACGGACATGAGGACTGGAAGAATAAAAATTCCAGTCCTTTCACTTGCATATAGAAAAGCTTAGTCACATGGGTACACCTAAGTGCAACAGGGAGCTGGGCAATGTAGTTCCTAGCTGTGCCTTCATAACATCATACTAGAGTGAGACAACAGAGTCTGATGAACAGACTCTGTTGTTCCCATTACAAGGGGGAATTTAGGGAGGTGTTGGGATTTGTAGAGGAGTTGATGGTTGAGGTGATGTCTGAAAGAAGAGTAGGAATTAAGCAGAGAAGGAGTGGGTGGTAAGGTGAGAAGGGTGATAAGATGCATGTGTGTTCCACTTTTGGGCTGGAGAGGCAGTGATCTAGGGAGAAGTACATACAGGTGTAATTACAGGTATGTGTGGAAGGATTTACACCCAAGCATTAACACTTGTCACTTTAGGAGTAAGGCAGGAGGAAAAGAAGAGGAAGATCACTATTTTTTTTAACTTGACACAATAAACTTGTATTGCTGTTTTAACATTTTAGTCCTGTACAATTCAATGAGAGATTTGCAGAAAGTGGTATCTAATATAACAGATTTTTAGATTTGAAAAAGAACTTGGGTATCATTCCTAGAAGCTGAGAAAAGTAAAGTAACTTTTTAAAATCTCATTCAAAATAAACAAATTTTGAGATCCGAATGCAAATTAACTGGTTAATTTGTTTAAAAGTATGTGGTTTTATAGTTGCCCTCAACCATCATTTTTATTTTCCCCAGATTTTCTTTGTGTGAATAACTGCTATTCATTGAGTATGCACTGAGCACCTGGCACTGTGCTGGGCCTTAGAATACAGCAATGAACAGGCATTTGTGAACTCTGGACTATAGATCTTCAGTTTGGCTTTAATTTGTTCATTAATGTCTGTCAACTAATGAAAGCAATGTAAACAATATATAAACTATCTGATTTTCAGGTTCGAGATTCCTAGAAAGAAGTTAAATTTGAAACCACTCAATTATGGTTTCCCAGCTATCCAGTATCTGAGGAGCAACTTCGCTGATGTTCTATTCACTTGGATGCAACCTATTATTTCTACTTGAAATCATGTCATTTGGCAACAACAACCTCATCCTAAATGATTTTTCTTTCAGTGACTTTAGGTGCATGACCTATTGTATCTTAGAACAATATTAGTCTTAAGTTAGAAAAACACAAAAAGAAACAATAAGTTTGGGATTATCAAATTAACTCCTTGTAGCTATGTCTTCCCCAAGAGTAAATGCCGGTAGTAATGTTCCTATGGGGTATTCTAACTTTTTATTCTTTCAGAACAAACACTGAAGGAGATCTATACAAACTTTATTGTGGCCTACTTTAAGATTTATCCAAAAATTTAAAGGAAATAACAACTTATTCAGATAAAAAATGGGGGCACTGAAGTGGGATGGCAGGAACATTTATTTAAATACTTTTACCTGAAATAGGCTTATACTCAGGTTGGATGAATAAGGTTGTTTTTTCTAGACCCTTTCCTAATCTGATGCTAGGAAAAAGGTAGAGCTGATAACAGATTTTTAAAGAGCTAATTACCTTTCAAATGCCTTAGTTCTTTAGCTGAACACTTCTCCCCCAGCATGAGCTAAGGCAAGGTAGTAAATTAAACATAACTTGATAGATAAGTCTTTGAACTTTCTAACTATAATTTATTGTAATGAAGCAGAAAAACAGAGATCTATACTTAGTTGGTGAGAAGGCTTTTGTATGGTTGATGGTTCAGTTTCATAATTTGCTTTTATGGTAAAAAGACACACTAGAGTAATCTGTCTCTCTGATTATTTCTTGGCATCAACAAACACTCTTGTTTTCTTAAAAACGATTATATCAGTCATTTAAAAAAATTGGACCCTAAATGCAATTCTGGAAATAAAATCAATTCTGAACATTTGGTTGCTGTACTCCCAGTTAGTAACATCTTCACGAGATTTGAAAATACATATTTGAGAGTAACCTTCAGGTGCAGCTGGCAGTAAGCAGGTATGTCTTCATATGCTGGGAAAACAAGAGAGGGTGCAGGGGCAATTAAGTGGCAATAAACAAATAGGTCTACCTGGAACTTATTCATTCATTCACTTATTCTTTCATTCCACAAATATTTACTAAGTCTTTACTACATATAGACACTGCTACAGGTGCTGGTAATTAAAAGTGAGTAAGATAGATATTATTGCTCTAAAACTGTTGACAGGTTAAACAAATATTAGTAGAAAAATCTTATTTGATACCAGTGGTGATCTATACTATGATGGAAAAGTTATTAGGAGATTATATAACAAAGAGGTCTAACCTGGTGTGGGGAATCTAGGCCTCCAGGGGAAAGTGGCATTCAAGCAAAAATCCTGAAAGATTAATGGAAGAAATAAAAGGAGGGACACGGGGAAGAGGTACAGACAGAGAGAACGGCATGTGCAAAGGACTAGAGGCAGAGACTGGTGCATTTGAGGGGCTAAGAGATAGCAGATTACTTTTAAGTTTTTGAGTTCATTTTCTTGCCTCCACATGAAACCCATTGTCATCCATCTAGTTGTCAATCTGACATCTTCTGGATGTCTAACAGATAGCTCAAACTCACCAAGTACAAAACAGAGATCTTGATTCTGCTCCAAAAGCCTGCTCCTTCCCTAGCATTTGCCATCTCAGCATCACCATGTACTTGGTTGCTCAGCCCAAAAAGCTTTAAACCTCGGTTCTTCTTTTGCTCTCACATCCACATTTAGTCCTTCAGCAAATCCTGCTGGCTGTGCAGTTAAAATATCCCACATATAGCTGTTCTTCAACAGCTCCACCACAGCTGCCTTGGTATAAATTGCCGGTGTGCCTCACTTGGCCCAAGGCAAGAGCTTTCTGACTTCTCTCTCTGTCTCCACATTTAGTTCTACCTGATACTGTGTTCTACATTCCATATTTGTTTGCTTTATTGAGGGCATGGTCCTTATTTCTTTTGCATATTTTTCTAGTACCTGGAAAAGTTTATGACCCATGACAGGTACTCCGTAAATAGTGTGGAATGAATGTGTAAAAGCTCGGATGACTGATTGATGTAGTATGGATATTTGTCCCTGGCTGAATCTCATGTTGAATTATAATCCCCAATGCTGGAGGCAGAGGCTGGGGGGAGGTGTTTGGGTCATGGGGCATATGCCTCATGGTTTGGTGCTGACTTTGTGATAGTGAGTTCTCGCAAGATCTGGTCGTTTAAAAATGTGTAGGATTTCCTCCCTCCTTTCTCTCTTATTCCTGCTTTCACTGTGTGGCATGCCTGCTCCCCCTTTGCCTTCTGCCATGATTGTAAGCTTCCTGAGGCCTCCCGAGAAGCTGAACAGGTACCCATGCCATGCTTCCTGTAAAGCCTGCAGAACAGTGAGCCAATTAAATCTCTTTTCCTTATAAATTACCCAATCTCAGGTATTTCTTTGTAGCAATGTAAGGACGACCTAATACACTGATATATGGTAAGTGAGGAGAGGCGTGATACAAAATGAGATGGAGAAGGTATGGGTTTTTAAAATAGGCAGGGCTTTGTAGGCCATCTTAAGAAGTTTGGACTTTCTTCTCAGAGAAGTAAAAAGCCATTGAAGATTATGAGAAGAGGCTGTAATACAATCTGATTTAGGTTTTAACATTTTTCAATGAAATTGTGAGCTTGAATGTTTTATTATCCTCATGAACAGGTTCAATGGCCCATCACTTATGAATATATTTTAATTGTTTTATGTAACTATGCTTAACAGAAAAACACTTTGTATGAGATTAAAAGTGACTCTACGGAGACAAATAACCTGATAATTATATCATTTTTACTCTAGACAAGCAGTAACTAGTAGTAATTTTTAGAGGAAAACATTATTTTTTAAGAATTAAAATTGTATTATTACCAAAATATATTTCCTTATACTATTATATGTTATATTAAGCCTTGATAGACTCAGTTTACTTACACCCTTATGAAGACAGTAATTCAAATAGAATGCCTACTTTGAGTTAGGGGCCATGGGGATTTTGAATGGAGTCTGGGCCACAGCTTAGCACAGCATTCTCCAAATTTTATTCTATAGACTATATTTCCCCAAGATATTCAGAGGTACCTGATGTAACTGGGATTCTGGTGCCAGAAAAGCCTCAGAAAAGATGGACTACATGAAATTACGTGCGTTTAATTCAGGACTTTGAGATCCTATAATTTGCTAATAAGCACTCCGAATCCCCCAGAGGGGAACATAGAATGCAGCATTTCCCACTCTTTTTCGCAGAACACTTGTTCTGCAATATATTAGTTTGTTCTCACACTGCTCTAAAGAAATATCTGAGACTGGGTACTTTATAAGAAAGGTTTTATGAACTCATGATTCTGCAGGCTATATAGGAAGCATACTGGCTTCTGTTTCTGGGAAGACCTCAGGAAACTTACAATCATGATGGAAGGCAAAGGGGAAGCAGGCACTTCACATGGCCAGGAGCAGGAGGAACAGAGATGGGGGAGGTGCCACACACTTTTAAACAACCAGATCTAATGGGAACTCACTCAGTCCACAGTACCACTACACAGTACTAAGGGGGGATGGTGCTAAACCATTCATGAGAACTCTGTCTTCATGATCCAGTCACCTCCCACCATGTCCCACCTCCAACACTGGGGCTTACAATTTGACATGAGATTTGGGGATGGACACAGATCCAAACCATATCATGCAGAGCATGGTTTGGGAATTGCTGATGGGTGAAGGCACAAGGAATGATGGGTAACTCAGGATACTAGTAGGCCCAGCTTCAAGGGCATAGACTGATGCAGGCCTACAGGGCCCAACTCTTGGAAGGAGCCCTGTGTCTGGTTTAGTACTCTACTGTCACCATCTTGAAAATTTTCATAAATTTTTAAGTATTTAATTTGTTTTATAGGGGAAGTCCTAAGGGACCCTGGAGCCTGCGAAATAATAGAGGGGTTACACTGAGTCGCAGCATGTGCACAAGAGGGCTCAGGCCAGCTTGTACAGAGCAGTTGGTCAGGTTCCCTGGTGTGCACGTGCACTGGGGCAGTCAGGGCACGATGGGAGCCCAAGTGGTGAGCTGAGTCTGGTACCTGGGTCCACATTGGTGGTGTCTACGAATGCATCAGGAGCAGATGCATCTGCAGTGGTGACAGCACTCCAGGACCCAGAAAAGAGGAGGGCTCTGCCTGGGGACAGCTGGGGGACTCAGATGAGAAGCCAATTTGCCAGTCATTTCTCATAGCCAGTCCTGTCTCTGTGGCATCTTTGAGGCCTGAGCATTGGGACAGGAACTGCTGGCACTCAGGCTGTAAATGTGGTCAGTGAATTATTATGAGATAAAAGTGTACACCTGGATAGTCCAAAAAGTATATCATGGGGTGACTAGAATTCTTCAGATTTTAGAACCTCTACTTTTAAAAACGGTTGAAGCATTGCAAAGTAAATACTGTGTCCATAGGCTTAGAAATAGAAATGAATGTAAAAATAGTCATAGTCATTGGAAAACAACACTATTTTTATACAAAGCTGTGGATGAACCAATTGAGAGGAAAACAACTTTTAAAATTTTTTATAATTGAAGATACAGTGATAGAATATGTAAAGAAACATTTTGTACTATATACAAATCACGAAGAAACTTTCTCCTTTCTTTCTTTCTTTCTTTCTTTCTTTCTTTCTTTCTTTCTTTCTTTCTTTCTTTCTTTCTTCTTTCTTTCTTTCTTTCTCTCTCTCTCTCTCTCTTCTTTCTTTCTTTCTTTCTCTTTCTTTCTTTCTTTTTTTTTTTTTTTTTTTACAGAATCTTGCTTTTGCTGCCCAGACTGGAATGCAGTGGTATGATTATAGCTCATTATAGCCTCAACCTCCCAGGCTCAAACAATCCTCCTGCCTCAGCCTCCCAAGTAGCTGGGACCACAGGCACATGCCACCACACCCAGCTAATTTTTAAAAATTTTTGTAGACATGGGACCTCACTGTGTTATCCAGGCTGGCTTCAAACTCTTCGGCTCAAGCAATCCTCTCACCTCAGTCTCACTAAGTGCTGGGACTACAGGTATAAACCACTATGCCTAGCCTCAATTTCTTGCAAAAACCCCACAAGTTACAAGAAATGTCAGAAGAAATATTAAAATGCCATTGTATAAATTTACATTTGCAACTAAATTCAGACTTACACAAAACTTATTTTTCTGAAGAAATAAATCTTTCTGAAAAATTGAGCCACAGAATCATTATCTTAGATGTGTTAAAATTTATATTTTGAAATAATTAATCTGAATTTTATCCCAATGTTGTCATAGTCTATGACAAATATTAACAGCTCTAGTAGCAGTAGCATCTGAAAAAGATATTTCTCAAAATTAAAAATTATCAAATTATTTGTGATATTGCATTTGCCAAGAGTGCCAGATATCATTTTCCATTATATCAATTGAAAATGAAGTTGCTAAAATAATAATTTTAATGACCTAAAATATAAGTTTTCAGCAAACCAAGCCAAAAGAGTTCTACAATCAATATATCATACTAATAAAATTAATTTTTGTTATATGATACAGAATTATAATGCAAAAATGTTTATGCAATTTCTGTTTATGTTGTTACTCATTTATCACTTTTACCCTTAGAACGTCTTGTAAGTATTAACATATTTTTAAGGTAGAACTTAAAGGTAAAGGTAAAGAACTTTTAAAGTAGAACTTTGTACTTTTAGATCTACTTTTTTCCTGCTCTTTGAACAGGGGTCTCACATTTTCATTTTGCACTGGGCTTGGCAAATTATGTAGATAGGCCTGGACACTAGATGTGAACTGATGAAATTAAGTGATTCAAACTACTGTTCCTCAAAGGGTATTTGACATGTTTTACAAGAAATGTCAGGATGGCAGACAAATGCAAGATTTGTTTTAGATTTGGATTCGACAGCAAAAGATAGTTTCCACCAAATAAGCTTTAAAATCCTTCCCAGTTTCCTAGCAAGCTAGGATCCTAGACGTCCATGCAGGCCACTTGGCAGAGAACACAGAAGATACCAAGGAGAATGTACATAGACAGGCTTGTCAACAAAATTATTGCATCCATTGATTCCCTTTAAGAATTAGGACAGTCAAGGTCAATTCCTGATGATGGAGGGTCTCCAATACTCCAAAAGAATTTCTATAAATGGGAAGAAGTATCTATTATATTGGGGACTTCCAAAACATTAAAAAGGATAACTTGTACCTAAAGCCTGAGAACATGTGAGTTTTTTTGTGTGTTGTTTCGTTTTATGTATTTTTTGGGTGTATTTATGTGTGTTGGGGGGGGCGGTGCTATGTATGTGGACACGGCGGTGGTAATTGTGCTGAGATGAGCAACACTGTTGGAGAGAATGACTCATCTGGGGAGATCAGAGGACAACATCCCATGAAGGATCTGATAGGCCTCAGTATGGATTTGGGGCTTTATTCTAGGGAATTCAATAGTCTTATAATTCTGGAAACTAAAATGCACAGTTCTTTCAATAATCTTTCTGCTAATAACATGACATAAAATGAATAGTTTCTACAGCATATTTCAACCACAGTTTAGAAAAGAGAGTTGTTGATTGATGATGTCATTTTTGAGAATTGAGAGGTTTGAGGAAAATTATAGCTTCCTTACTTTGAGAAGAATTTTCACAGGTCATTTCCCATCGGAAAAATTAGGTCATGTCTTTGTTCTAAGAAAGCCCCATGCTTTATGGCTTATTTCATTCCCTTTGATGAATTGATTAAGTGCTTTGAGCAGGCAACCAGAGAAGGAACATAATGTAACAATAGGCCTGGGTAGATAAAAGGAATGACTTTAATATTATGATTCTATATTGAGGAATGTTTTCCCAGATGCAATACTATATAGTAGATCATACAACCTCAATGACTACTGATAAATTTTGTTTTGAATGTGACCAAACATTGAATTTTAAAATCCAAGTGAAAGAAATAGGACCTGTAACTCAAGACATTTAAACAAATTTAGGAGCATGTCCTGAGAACTTAAAGTATTATTATTATTATTATTATTATTATTATGCTTTAAGTTCTGGGGTACTTGTGCAGAACATGCATGTTTGTTACAGAGGTATACTTGTGCCATGTTGGTTTGCTGCACCCATCAACCCATCATCTACATTAGGTATTTCTCCTAATGCTATCCCTCCCCTAGCCCCCAACTCCCCAACAGGTCCCCGTGTGTGATGTTCCCCTCCCTGTGTCCATGTGTTCTTAAAGAATCTTTAAATTTGCAAACCTGACTAGATCATTGCTCTCCTATAAGGCAATAAACTATAATTTGAAACCACAAAATAACATTTTCAAACCTTAACTAAATATTCCATTCTCAACTTCTGTATAATTTTGGCCAAGAACCATCATTTTAAAGTTTTTCTTAATTTTTGTTTCATTACCATAATCAGCACTAGTAATTGACTTTCTTGTCAGGGCCATATTCCATGACAAAAAAAAAAAAAAAACTTATTACTTCTCAAGAATTGCCAAATAAACAGTAATGAGTAGAATTGGAAAGCAAACGTAAAAGCTTATAAAATTCAGTCAGTTGATATAAATAGAAAACGGGAATTTTTATTTTTAATTGTGGATTTAGATAACTATGCTTTTACTATAAAAACATAATAATTCAAGCATAATAATAAATGGTAGCCAATCCTGGCCTCATTTGGGAAACAGTAAGAAATGGTAAGGAGTGCAGCAAACTACAGAGAATATATCCAGCTAATTCTTGCCATGTGGAAATTTTTTTAAGGGAAGATACAATTTTTTTCTTATATATTTGTGTGTGTGTGTATACATATATATGAGTACATGTGTGTTTATGTGTATATACATGTGTGTATATGTACACATATACACAACATCTATATAAATATATATATATAAGTTCTCTCAGTGTTTAAATTTTGGCTAGAATTTTTTTTTATTATACTTTAAGTTCTAGGGTACATGTGCACAATGTGCAGGTTTGTTACATATGTATACCTGTGCCATGTTGGTGTGCTTCACCCATTAACTCGTCATTTACATTAGGTATATCTCCTAATGCTATCCCTTCCCCCTTCCCCTATGCCACAACAGGCCCTGGTGTGTGATGTTCCCCACCCTGTGTCCAAGTGTTCTCATTGTTCAATTCCTGTTTGGCTAGAATGTTAAATGCCATTTCAAACAAACAAAATATGTCAGTAGGCTGATTAACCCCAAAAGCAGCCAACTTGTGAACCTTTGAGTATAAAATACTCAAGCCCCATTGAGATGCTTTGCTAGGCAGTTTTCTAGACCATTGTTCTCCAAAGAAGAGATGCCTGGGGGAAGGGGAGAGTGGTAGAGAGAGGGTGTGCTAAAAATGTTTTATTAATAGGGAAAAGCAATAAAGAAGTTTAGATCCCCCAGCTGTGCTAGACACAACAGCATAACACACACAAGTCAACTAGCCTTTCAGCTCATGAGAGTCACATTAGTTTCCATATTTCATTCCCTTTTTTCCCCATGGAAGGAGTAAATCTCACTGTGATCTCTCTATTGAGTAGACATTTTTAGTCTGGTAGCTTTAGGCAAACACCCATCCATTCTGATGATGTTATGATAGCTTGTTTCATTTCAATTTACTAATATATCAAAAAGTCTTTAAATGATTAAAATGTATTGAACCCTAACTATGTTATTACTATTACTAGATACTTGTATCTGTAGTCATGTAGATTTTGCACAAAAACTCCAAAAAATTGGCCGGGCATGGTGACTCACAGCTGTAATCCCAGCACTTTGGGAGGCCGAGGTGGGTGGATCACGAGGTCAGGAGTTTGAGACCAACCTGGCCAACATGGTGAAACCCCATCTCTACTAAAGATACAAAAATTAGCTGGGTGCGGTGGCAGGCACCTGTAATCCCAGGTATTCGGGAGGCTGAGGCAGGAGAATCGTTTGAACTCAGAGGCAGAGGTTGCAGTGAGCTGAGATCACACCACTGCATTCCAGCCTGGATGACAGAGTGAGACTCTGTAAAAAAAAACCCAAAACAACAACAACAACAACAACAAAAACTCCCAAAGATTGATGTTACAATCTCTATTATCTCCTGAAGGAAAATAAGTGAAAATTTTATGAAAATTACAGTTTGTTTGTGGTCAGTGAGTGGCTGAGTCTTGACTTGAACCCAGGCTTTCCTGACACCAAAATATGGGTTCTTTCCCAGATACTTTTCATTCACATCCTTTCATACAACATTGTTTTTCCATTTACTCAGTTTTTTTACTGAGCTTGGTGGTCTGCACAGTTTGCAATAAGAGATATTTAACCACAATCTACTTATTTTGTTTGTTTTAAAACTTGCTAAACTCACAGAACACTAACTTTTTCTTTCTTTTTTTACTTAGAATCTGAGACCCAATAAAGTTACGCTAATGGATCAACATCACTAGAAAAATGTATACATCATGAAGCTTTCCCAGGAGAGTGAGCACCCTGAAGGAAATCCCATTCATTTAGATGCATGAATTCCAGGAAAGTCCCTTGGCTTTAACCACCATCTTCATGCCAATTGCACATGATTTTATCTCCAGCTCTTGATATCTCCATTGAGCTATAGATTCATAAAGCCAATTGCTTATTTCACATATTCACTTGGGTGCCTAATAATGACAGTTCAAAAGTTACAAGTCCAAAGCAGATCTTTCCTTTCCAGAGTTGCTCCTTAACTACTCTTCCTTATCCTAGAAAATGACACAACCACCTACCAAACATCAAGACATTGTCCTTGAGCCTCCTCCCCTCCTCTCTCAGCTCTAATACCTTAGAAGTCCTAAAACTCTACCTCCAAAATATATCCCAACTTTGTCTGTTCCATCGCTACCGTAATACCATAGTCCTAGCTCTTCTTAGCTCTTGCCTGGATGTTCACCTTAGCTTGATAACTGGTCTGGTCTCCCTACTTTTGCTCTTGTTCCTCTATTACCTATTCTCCATAAAGCAGTCCAAGTGATTTTCTTAAAATGTGAATCAGATTATATAATGTCCTTATTTAAAACCTCATAGTGTCTACTTCTCTGACATCTCTTTCTATTTTCCCCTTAGTTTCTTATACTCCAGCCCCACTGGCTATATTTTAGTTTTTCGAAAGTGTCAAGTATGTTCTTTCCTTGTGGTATGTGTATTAACTTAGCTGTTATCCAGCTCACCAGTTAGTTAGAGGATTGCATATCCTGGTGTTCTTGATTTGATTCATTTAGGTATGATGATAAAGGTATGACCAAAAAATTTAAAACAAACATATTGAGCATTCCATTCCACAAAAAATATTTATTGGCAGACACAGAGATGTGTCATTTAGGCCTCCCCATTGAGAAAGAACTCAGAACCCAACTGCAAAGAGCCTGGTTAGCTCACTGTCTTTAGATGTCAGCTTTATCAGGGTCTTCCTCAGCTTTGTAGCTAAAGTGATGCTATTTTTGGAGTGCCCCAGACAATGAGTGAGCAAGGAGATGACAGCTGAGGTCATGCTTTTCTGGGGATGACCTTCAGCCCGTGACTGAATAAAGTAGTGAGACAATGTATTGGCAATGTGGGACTCCTCTAAAGAGAAACCTTTGAACAAGAGTTCCTTGTTAGGCTGAAAAAATATTATGATGTCAGAAATGTGATCTGATGGCCCTCCCTATCCATAATGCTTCCACCCTTCTTTCACAAATTTAGGTGTTATTTCCCAATAAGCCTTTTGCACTCATTCTACCTCAGAATATGCTCCCAGGTATCTTGTCCTGCAACCCTACTACATGCTAACTACCTTCTGGACACAGGATTCTTCAGGGAGCAAGGGAACAAAAAAGAAATGTATCACACTTAAATTCTAATCAAGAGAGCTAGGATATAAGCAAATAGGTAACCAAGAAATATCACGGAGAAAGAATGTCTATTAAAGAAATGAGAGGCAATGAGATAGCGGATGCCTGGGAAATTAACTTAGATTAACAGATAAGGTGGATAGCATAGCGTTCTCTGAGTAATGACATGTGAGCTGAAATCTAAATGACAAGAAAGCACTGGCCCTTCGAAGACCTGAGAGAAGAATATTGAAGCAGTGAACAGCTAGTGCAACTGCCCAAAGAGGGGAGTGAGTTTAACGTGTTTGGAGAAACAGAAAACCAGATTATCTAGAGTGCTTCCCCCATGCTACACCCTGAGCTAAGTTCCTTGCATTCATTATTTCATTTAATATTCACAGCAACCATGTGAGGTTGGTACTTGTATCAGTCAAGCTTCCATCAAGAAACAAAACTTAATGAAAACCTATTTACAAAGGTATGGGGAAAGTTAACGTAACCAAGAAGAGATGGTGAAGCATCCAGGGATCAGTAACACAGGAAGCCAATCCACTTCCCACCTCTTCCCCAACCCCAGGTCTGAAGGGGCAGACCTGAATGATGAATGAAATGAAACCTGAAGCAAACCCAAGCCATAGGAGAGAAGCCACCAGGTTGAAGTGTGGCCTTGTGGAGAGGATCACAGCTACTATCTCACTCATCCCCGCAGCAATGAAGGGAAATACAAACCCTCAAACTCTTTCACCTCACATCCATTCATTTACAGTCACAGCCCCATCAACTAAGCCCAACCAGGAATCCAGCAGAAACACTGCATTAGAGGTCAGCATCCAAGGGCACAGAACCAGGTGGAGAAGGTTGGAAATGGATCTGGGGAGGCAAAGAAAAGAATATGCAGTACAATTGTCAACTTTATTTTACAGAAAAGGAGACTGAGGCTTTACTAATTTTAAGATTCATATTTTTTTCTACATTTTGATATCTCTGATGTAGAGATTAGAGATGTACTTTACCATCAGTACAGCGTCACAGTTTAATTGGCAGCATTTTTTTGTTGTTCTTTCATAGTGTCATATAAAATAACAATATGTTTTCCAATTAACAGAGCCTTTTACTTTGTAAACAGTGGTGACCAGCCCAAAGTCAGGATACTCTGTAATGGAACTATGCAAACTTGAAGAAGTACTGGGAACAAGGTTGGAAATAATTTTAAACTATAATTGCTAAATTCACTTCACTCTGGTTTACTAATTTTCCTTCCTTCTTTCCTTTCCTTCCTGCCTTCCTCTCCCTTCCTCCATCTTCTGCTCTTCTTTCACAAAAGAAGACCTTGTTTTTGTTTATCCACCCTGATGGGTAACCCTGGCATCTTAAAGCAATGGTCCAGCTCTCTGTCTTCATTGTGGTCATGGTCTACAGACATCAGTGCCACAAGAAGCAAAGGCTGAGTTGGCTTTTTTTTTTTTTAAACAGAACAGAGACTTTTTCTCTCCTGCTTTTCACCTGATCTGTAATTCAGGTAGACTAGATATAACTTTCTGTGACTGGCCACTTGGGATTTTACTGTGTTTAAAATCGGAAAACCCCCTTTGAGAAACATGTGGCTCTATTTCCAACTCTTTTTTATCAAAGGAAAAGCCCTGATCCCTTCTGGGCTAGATACATAAATCTTAGATTATCTACGAAACAAAATTTGGAGAGTGAGCCTAAGGGAACTGGTAGGTTCAAACCTCAGTACAGTCTCTATTTTAACACTGTAGCAAAAGGATGTTATCTGTGTCAATTGAAGTCAATTTAGCAATTACAGTTTAAAAATTGCTTTGAAACTTCTAATGACTCAATTGCACATAGAAAGAAAATGCAACTCCTTGGCCACTCATCCAAAATCAGCCTCAACTGGCCCTTCTTCTGCTCTCTAGCTTTCTTGCACTGCCCTGTGCCTGCTCTGTCATCTGCCTCTCCCAGGTACACAGCAACTGAAATGCAGTCACATTGCTGTCCTTCCTCTCCTCATCTTTGCATCACTTCACACTGTCCCATCTCTGCCTTTCTCAAATCAGTGTAAAACAGTGTAGTTGTTTTTATTTTTATTTTTTTTTAACTGGTTTTCAGTTTCTTGTGACTAGGAAGTAGGTGGCCCTAGAAAGGAAAGCCAGGATATTCCTTTTCTAATTGCACAAAACAAAACACTCGATAGTCATGTGACTCTTTCCTTTGAAGAGACAGAAAATTGAATTATAATCCAAGAAGTTCCCTTTAATCTAATTATTTATGACTTTGTGATTCTTTAATTTTCAGCTCCGTTGTGGTTATCTCAGGCATAATAATATTATTCACAAGTGCCCTTAAGAATTCATGCCTCCTGCTTATCCCTTCCACGTGTCACTCACCCCAGTGATTTCTCCCACCTCATGACAAAAACATATGACTGTTAGATGAAGTTCCAAGTGTCAGAATTTTAACAATATTCTCCATTTCCTTAGCTTTCAAGAGTCACACTTGCCAGGACTTCACTTAAAGGTCTGCCCACATTGTCTGACAGTAACTAATCACTGAGTCGAATTTTAAATAGATCCTTCAAGGCGGCTTCTTTTCTCACACAAAGAAATACACATATTCTTTTCTGTGTAGAAAATGAGCATAGTCATCCATAAAAGGAACAGTAAATTGTAAAATAAGGTGTTTGGTTGTTACTGTTTTTCTCTTTCCCTTTGGCAAAGACAATGATCAAATAAACAAAAAAGTTAAATGCAGAAAGTAATGGAATTTTGGTAATCCTTTGATTAAGACTCTTAGGATTGTGGGTTGGATTATTAATAGAATCTGGATATTGAGAATCTTTAAATGATCATTTTGTGAATAATTTGTGTTATAAATGCATGCTAGGTTTTCATGTGGCCAGCAATCTTGTCAGTGATAGGGCAAGGAAGACACTTCAAGATCTATTGAAATCATTGTTCTCAAAATCAGCCTGCTGGTTTTATTTGGTTTTAGGGAAAACTATACATCTCATAAATGATAGATCTGTCCCTGACATAAAACAAAAGGGACAAAATTTTGAAAATTGGCTCTAAGGCACTGTTATTAATTGTCCATTGCTATACAGCAAACTATCCCAAAACTTACTGGCGTAAGCAATGATAAATGTTATCTCATACAGTTGTGAGGTTTAGAATTTTGGGGACTCCATAGCTAGTAATTCTGCCTCCGGAAATAACTAGATCTTTTAGTCAAGATGTTGGCTAGGGCTATGGTTATCTAGAGGTTTGACTAGAGCAGAATGATCCACTTCTAAATTGGTTCACAGGGCTGGCATGCTGGTGCTGGTTGTTGACAGATTTATGGTCCTCATTCTACAGACCATTCCCTAAGACCGAGAATCCTTAATATATGGCAATTCACTTCTCCCAGAGGTTAGATCAAATGATGAAGAAACTGAGGTAGAAGCCCCAGTGTCTTTTAAGACCTTGTCTCAAAAGTCATATGTCATCATTTCCACAATATTCTATTGGTTGCTCAAATCAGCCCTATTTATTGTTGGAGGGGGCTACACAAGGGTTTACACTGTGGGTCATCTTGACAGCTGGCTGCCACAATTATTCATTTAATTCATCAATACATTGATCAAGTTTTGCTGAGGGCTAATTATGCAGAAGTGTCTGGACTAGGCTCTGGCAATAGTAGCAACAATTTTTAAATTTATCTAACAAATATATTTTGGGCATCTACTATGTGCTGGGTGCTCCTATATGC
Source organism: Theropithecus gelada (assembly GCF_003255815.1). NCBI lineage: Eukaryota > Metazoa > Chordata > Mammalia > Primates > Cercopithecidae > Theropithecus > Theropithecus gelada. The sequence goes on along the minus strand of NC_037679.1, from coordinate 30,035,386 downwards.
ATTGAGGTTTTTGCAAAGAACAAAACAAATCAGCTTCAGCTTCCTTGCAGCTTACATTTTAGTTAGGGTGCGGAAACACAATAAAAAATGTATAATATATCAGGAATAAGCCTGTATACAAAAAGCAGACTAAGAAAGATAGAAGAGTAAGTCCTATTTAATATAGGTGGTCAAGGAAGATTCCTGTGACAAGGTGACATTTGGCAAGAACCTAACTGAAGTTGGGGGTGGGATTTGAATGCTTCCGGCAGAGGAAACCTTCAGTGCAAATATTGGTGGAAGGATGGATACATAGAAGAGTAAAACAAGAAGAGCCTACAAGAAGTCGTTTATAAAGATGTACTAAACTATAAGTTAGGGCTACTACTAGACTTTAAGTCACCTGTGAATCTTTTCTGTTTTACTCTTTTAAAATCTACGTTCAACATTTAAAGCCCATCTAATGCACAATTATTTTCTCACCATAAAACTCAAACACAGTTTTTAAACATTATTTTTCATTCATCTCATATTGGCTGGAGTGGCTCCAGCGGGGCATTCTGAGGAACCACTCCACATTCCTCCAGACTCCAGCTGAACCACTATTCTCCTTGGTAGATCATCACTTAATCTGCTTCTAAGATCCAAGCCATCTACCAGATTTTTGCCTCAAAATATAATGGAACCTTTATCCTCAAGTTCCTTATTACATATTTTCAAAGGAAGAAATCTCCACTATCCTTTCCAAATGCTATTTCTTCCACCTATACTTTAGATAGCACCCTTTCATGTCTTCTAGAATAGCAGTCCCCAATCCTTTTGGCACCAGGGGCTGGTTTCGTGGAAGACAGTTTTTCAACAGACAGGGGAGGGAGGATGATCTCAGGATGAAACTGTTCCACCTCAGATCATCAGGCATTAGTTAGATTCTCATAAGGACCACGGAACTCTCATGAGGAACTGCATGCACAGTTCACGATAGGGTTCATGCTCCTGTGAGAACCTAATGCTGCTGCTGATCTGACAGGAGGCGGAGCTCAGGCAGGAATGCTCACTAGCCCGCAGCTCACTTCCTGCTGTGTGACTTGGTTCCTAACAGACCAGTGACTGGTACCAGACAACACAGGACAGCAGGAGTTGGGGACCCCTGCCCGAGAACTTCGGCTCTTGACCACCACTTCCCATCTATTTCTTTCTGTCTTATTTTCTTCCTCATTACTCACTGCTTCTTTCACTCTGTTGAAAACGTTCTACTGTCTATACCGTAGTTAGCAAATAATTATTTCTTCATCCTGTTACACATAGGCCATAATTTTTAAAGAGCCAACAGAATCATCTGAAATGTTGAATAAAAATGTAAATTTCCCATTTCTGTCCAGATATACTTAAGCAGATTTTCCAGGGGGTGGGTCCAGGGGTTTATATTTGAAAAAGTTACCCAGGTTTTTCTGATGAGCACCTGTGTTGCAGAACTACAGGTCTTTACTCTTTGGTTTCTTTTCTTATCAGATGTTAATTCATTTTCCTGCTGCATTCTAATTCTTAATCTCTTTGCAATGAAAGTTAACTTCTCAGAGCATTCCAGTGGTGTCTCGATATTCAAAGCCAATGGCCTCAGTCTGTATCGTGTTTGCATTTACTTCATCATTTCATCTTATTGACTGTCATCATCTTCCTGAAACTTTTCTTCTCTCTCAGGTTCTGTAACACTGAAATCACACAGTTAAGACATTAGAAATAGTTTCTATAAGTAGTGAATTTTGATTTTTTATGCAACAAGCAATCTCATTTAGTTATAAATTATTACCTGCACTCGCTTCTCAGTCATTGGCTAGTGATTTTTTTTTTTTTTTTAGTTTTTTAAAGTGTCTAAACAGAACCAATGATATCCCTTCCCCTCCATCCTCAGTAAGCTCCATCTTAGGAGGCCCAGATGAAAAGAAAAAATAGTAAGATGGCAAAAAACACAAGACCTATGGCCTTCTCACCCAGGTTATCCAGGGATCCCCAAATCCCTAATTTCCCTAGTCCCTCTCTTTTCTCCCCTCTAAAGTAGAGTTGTGTGATGTAATGAAAGCTGTGATTGATTGTGGTTAGCAAAGCACACAGGACTCTGGAATGGAATCAGTTCTACCATGAATTATGCTGTGTGACATTGTATAGGTTTCCTGATCTCTCTGGACTTCAGTTTCCACCATGTGAAATGAGGAGATTAAATTGAAAACCTCCAACTTCTGTTACAAATAAAAATTAAAATGATGATAATTGCAATGCTTTTAAAAGAAGACTAGATAAATGTAATATATTTTCTTTCATCATTTAAGAGAAACTCAGCTAATCCTTTATAATAGCATATTTTATGAAAGGCACTGTATTTCAGACTCTGAGGAAGAAAATAATAAAGTATTGCTTGGCTCTGGAAAAGTATATGTGAAAAAATGAAAAACTGAAACAATGCATACAAATTATGTAATTAGTTAACCTCTTGGTTTGTTAATAAGAGGAAAAAAATCCTGACAGGAAGTGTAGCTTACACTCTGAGAGGTCAGGCTGCTTCTGACCCAGAACTTGAAACGTCCAAGTCAAGTGTTTACCCCAAATGGAATACGGGTTGAAGTGCTGGGTTGAGACAACCAGCTGTTGGGACATTTCTTGCCTGGCACACCCCTTGGAGTGTCATTTAGCCTAGTATCATCCATGGGAGTTAGAAGCCTTGAAAAATAGCTCAGGTGCTGACCAAATCAAATTTTTAGAATAGCTTAAAACCACCCAGGCTTCTGTGAATTCTCTGGACTGACCAGAATTATGACATTATCCAGTGCATATTTCCAATACTGAGCGCTAAAGATAAAAGTATGGATAAAGTACTGTGATTTCATTCTAGATAGAACCAGTTTTGCTCTTAGACCTAGGCAGAAGAGGCAAAAGAGACTCCTACCTTGAGTCCTCAATTTTAGAGAGTTTCCCTCACATTAGACGGTCCCTCATTAGAGGGTCCCGCTCTTGCCCTCCTTGGGCTGTGCTCTTACCTTCAAAGTAGTCAAGGGAATGTGCCACTCAGAGTTAGTGGTCCCTAGCCTTTCTAGATTGTACTCCAGATAGGACAACCCCAGAATTCCTTACCCAAATTATTCCGAGCCAGTGTTCAGACTTGTATGGACCTCTTGTCTGGTCCGTCCTTCTAAGGATGGTCTATGCTGCCACACTGCCAGTGTGTGCTCCCCTGGGCTAAGATTTGGCCAAAAGGTGGCTGTTTTCAGGGCTGTGGATAAAGCTTGAACATGCTTATTGGGGTGTCACATGCATGCTGGGGTGTGGCCCCTCACAGCGTAAGAGAGATGCAAGGTCATGCACCCCAGGAAGGAGGCCGGGTTCTAACATAGAGCTTGGAACTTGGAGAGATCTGAGAATTCTAAATGCAAACCCTATTTTCCAGATCATTTTGAAGGTTTTTATGTCAAGGTAGCAAAAGTGTAAATTTTATATATTGAAAGTACATGTTAAATACTTGGCATATGATGTGAAGACCTCCATCTATACTTTTGCTCTGTGCTCTACAAGTGTTGTGGGTGAGCCTGAGTCACTAACTTTCCATATAAGCACCAGAGAAAGTTAGATGGTACATTTGCTCCAGAGCACTCACCCTTAGTCTCTTCACTTGGACTAAGGCCCTTTAACTTCCCTTGGAAAAACTCAGATTAACACAAAATATGAAAGTATGTCTCACGCTGAAGTACAGACTTTATTAGTGTTTTATGCTTTGTAGAGTCAACTGCTTTGCTAATGATACTAAATAAACAACAGTGGTCACAGGTATGACAGTTGATGCCTGCGAGGTCAAGTTCCCTATAGTAACTTACACGCATTGCCTCTTAAAATACTCCTGTCTAACATTCTAGAGGTTCACTTGGTTTGGGAAATGTTCATATCCTAGTCTTAATCCTCAAATGCCTGCCTATCAATTCAGTCTTACACTCATCAATTCTGTGGGCAGCTGTTTAAGCAAATACTACTGTGGAAATCCATTCAAGGGATTATTTTTACACAGCTGTTTGCAAGCCAAGGTAGGTTTTAATGGAGATGAAAGTCATCTGGATTATCTCATGAGTATAAACCTGTTACTATTGTTTTCATTGACTGTGGATCTCTGGTGTAGGTTCTATAGTTACAGCCTAATTAAATATTGTTGCCCTATAAATCAGTGCTATGCAACATACCTAACCACTTTAGGGAGGTTTTGAGTGGGCTGAAACTGACTAGAGGTTAAGATCCAAAAGGGTTTGTTATTTTTCCTTTGACAGTAAATTCTAAGGTTTTTTCTCTTAAAGTACAGAACTGAATGAATAAAAACAGCACATGGTGTTCAATCCTTTGTGGCTCATTTAAGCAACTGAAACTTTCCCCAAAGTTCTAAAAGTGCTAATCTACAAGAGTGGCAAATTCACCTGTCTCTGATGGGGGCCAAGTTGAAGGGATTTAGGTTACTGAGACATTTGAGCCTCTATTTAACCTCTAGTGATTTATATTCATTGTTTTTTTAAAGCACTGTGTTGCAAACAGTACTGGTTAGGCCAGTTTACAACCTCTGCCTCAGGGGTGACCTACATGGTATGATTTGTGATTTCAGGCACATTGAGAAAATTCCTTTGGCCTTAAATAGCTCACCTATGTGACCAAAACAATTACTTGAAATTCCACTATTACAAAGCCATTGTTTTAGATTAACCAATCTCTCTCTTCATAAACTTTAGAAGGGAATAAAAGAACATGTAGGCTAGGCATGGCTTGAGCCTGTAATTCCAACACTTTGGGAAGCCACAGCAGGTGGATCATTTGAGCTCAGGAGTTCAAGACCAGCCTGGGCAACATGGCAAAACTCTGTCTTTACCAAAAATATAAACAATGCATGTTTATATTTTTGTGGTGGTGCACACCTGTGATCCTAGCTACTTGGGGCTGAAGTGGGAGGATTGCTTGAGCCTGGGAGGCAGAGGTTGCAATGAGCCAAGATCATACCACTGCACTCCAGCCTAGGTGACAAAATGAGACCTTATCTCAAAAAAAAAAAAAAAAAAAAAAAAGTCAGTACTTTTTTCAAGTATTTTTGGTCAAGAATTTCCTCCTCCATGAGTGTTTGGGGTCCCGGTGTGGAAGGAGATGGAGTACATTTGCTACAAAGAAGCACAAAAAGAGATTAGGAAACAGAAATAATGTTCTCTTAAAAAAAAAAAAAACTTCCCATATTTATCCAGCTTTGATAGGTCAGGCGTTCTTAAGAAAGTATGTCATTCGTTTTTCAGACAACATTGCAATTTAGTCATCAGTATTCTTGTTGCCCATAGGAGGAAACAATCTAGGAGCAATTAAGTGGCTTGTCAAAGATCACACAGTTAGTAACAAATGCAAAAAGAAACGAAATCTCAGTTACAATTTTTTGCAAAGGCTGTTTCACTGGCCTAAGAGTGTGAAAGGAAAATAAATCTCGGGGACCTCAAAATCACTAAGCCAAGAGAAAAGTCAAGCTGGGAACTACGTCAGGCAAACCTGCCTCCCATTTTATTCCTAAATAAGGTAGCTACAAAGATAAAGCTACAGAATGCCCTCACAATTTGCCTACAAGGAAATAACCTGTAGGCCTCAAGATCTTTACCCTAAAACAGTTCTCTTGAATTTTACCCTGGCAATGTAAACGGATCGCTGATCTGCACAGGTGCGGGACAGAAAGTAATCCCTCTGCTCACCTGAGATAAATGCATATTTGATTGCTTCCTTTGCCCTATTGTTTATGTAAAAATGCAGATTCACTGAGCCAGACTAAATTGTGTATTCAGTGAAAGCCTGCTCAAGAACTTAAAAGAGTGCAACCTTCTGTCTCTTATCTACCTATGACCTGGAACTCCACCCTTTACCCTTTGAGTTGTCCTGCTTTTCCAGACCGAATCAGTGTGCATCTTACATGTATTGATTGCTGTCTCATATCTTTCTAAAACGTATAAAAGCAAACTGTACTCCGACCACCCTGGGCACATGCTGTCAAGACCTTCTGAGGCTGTGTCGTGGGTGCATCCTTATCCTTGGCAAAATAAACTTTCTAAGTTGGTTGAGACCTGTCTCAGATATTTTGGGTTCACATATACAAACTAATATTCAAATCTAAATTATTTTGTTCTATGTTCCTTTTATTACACTAGCATTTCCTTGTCTAAGTCATGTTGTGTGAGTAAATTTGTGATTTTCTCTGCTGTGGATAATTATAGCTTCAATTAACTGAGTACCTGATGTGTATGATAAATACGTGGGCTCTGGAGCCAGGTGGTCTGGATTCAAGTCTCAGTTCCAGCAATTACTGGTTGTATATTTGGAACAAATTACTTACTCTCCTCAGATGTCATCTATAAATGGGGATAATAATCTTACTTACATCGTAGGGTTATTGTGAGGATGAATTGAGTGATTACGTAAAAAGTGCATAGAACAATTCCTAGCATGTAATAACTGCTCAATAATTCTTAGCCACTGTACTTATTGCCTTATTAAATCCTTCCAAAAACAGTCTTAAGGAAATGTTTTCCTTATTTATAGATACATAAACTGGATTCAGGAAAGCAAGGTGACTTGTTCAAGATCATCTAGACAGAAAATTCAAAGCAAGAATACTACTTTATATCAAAGTTTGGGATACATTCGGCTGCAAGGTTGAAATGGCACCTGCAAAACTGATAGAGGAGATATTTAATATTCAGGACCGGCCTGCATATAGGTGAAGAACTGAAAAAAGTATCATCCACACAAAATGATTTCAAAGTTTTGAAAGCCACTGCCAGTTCAAATGGTCATGGCTGTGAGCATCCATCTGTACATCTGTTTCCAAAAGACAGCATAGTTGAGACAAAGCCTTCAAGTAGAGCATCGCTTGAGTGAAGTACGGAAGCAGCACAGATGGGTGAGGCTGGGCAACCAGGGCATTAGGGGACAGTTGGCTGAGGAAGCAGGACTCAGGCAAGGGTACTAATACGGTTAGACTTTGTGTCCCCATCCAAATCTCATCTTGAATTGTAAGCCTCGTAATCCCCAGAGATTGAGGGAGGAACCAGGTGGAGGTAATTGAATCATGGGGGCAGTTCCCCCATGCTATTCTCATGATAGTGAGTTCTCACGAGATCTGATGATTTTATAAGGGTTTTTTTTTTTCCACTTCACTCAGCACTCCTCCTTCCTGCTGCCTTGTGATAAAGGTGTCTGCTTCTGCTTTGCCTTCACTCTAACTGTAAGTTTGCAGAGGACACCCCAGCCATGCAGACCCGTGAGTCGATTAAACCTTTTTTCTTTATAAATTACCCAGTCTTGGGTATTTCTTTATGGCAGTGTGAGAATGGACTAATACAGGGACCATACAGCACATACTTTGTAATGTTTGTCTTAGGCTCAGCACTGAGTCAGTGAAACAGCAACCCAGATTTTCAGCTGTAAGAGATACTTTCACAACATGCTTCCACACAGATCTTCACAAGCCATCTTCACAGCCTTATGCAGTGAAGATTATTGCCTTTCTCACAGTCTTATTCCCATTTTCCAGATAATGAAGCAGAAATTTAGAAGAATTAAATTAACAATGCAAGGCCACAACTAGAAAGTTGCTGAAAGAGTACTTGTACCTGGAGTCTTTTGATATCAAAGCCCCTCTTTTCATGACACCAGGCTGCCTTTCACATGCCAGTTGCCGAGTACTTGATATTAGGAAACAGACATGTAGGGCTAGATATTTGCATGAGTAGTGGATTCCAAATTATCCGTTGATTTTTCTAGTTTATAATCTCATTATGGAAGTGGCTTCTGTTAAACCACTGTATTAGCTTTACTGAGGTTTAATCTTTATTCAGTCTTGTATTAGGTGAGTAAAGACTAAACCTCAAAAAACTCTTAACAATAAGTTTCTACTAATTTAATATAACGTTAAATTGCTCGTAGAAGCTGAATATATCTTGAGAGCCTGAAATTCGATCAAAGTTTTCCAGGGTTTTTTAACTGCGTGTTCATAAAATTTAACAAGCCCCACAATTTGTAGCTTCTGACAAAGTCTCTCTGCAAGGAATAATGAATTAGAGACATCAAAACGTCTATTGCTAAAAATCTTTGTAATTTTACATTGTCATTCGAAGGAATTGCAATCCCAGAAAAGTCGAAAATTCAAATGAGCCGAGTACAAACCATTTATTTAACTGCAGTGCAATGGCAAGTCAAATCAATGGCAAGTCCAAGAGCGAGGATAAAATATTTCAGTTTGTATGGAAACAATCAGATTCCTTTCTTCCCTTGAGATTGGATGCATAATTAAAAATAGGACATAATTACTGTTCTTTTGTATTTGAAAGAAAATTCAGCAAGCAAATGGCAGCTGGAAGAATTAATCTGCAGGTGAAGACAACTTGCAACTTGGGAGGTAACTGCCACATTATGTATTCTGCGTTATGAATTAGGCACCAGATGAGTACCATATTCATACACATAATACGTAACAGCTCATTTGTATAATAAGCAAAGGGAAGCTATTTTAACCTCTCAAATTATCATTAAGTTAGCAAAAGGCAAGGATAACTTTAGCAAAAACATTACCTGGATTGTGAGCCCCAAACTGAAATGAAGTTTACTAATTCACCCTCCCAATGGAAAACAATTTTTATTTAAATGTAAGTAGAGTTTTTTATATATATAACTTATAATCTATCTACTTCCACAAAGGATTTGACACAGTCTAACTCCACTCCAAAAAGAAAACTAGGATATGAGGCAAACTAAAGTTTGAAGGTATGCTTGTGAGCAAACTTATAAACCCGTCCAGAATAATTCTAAATCTTTGTATTTTCTTAAATGAAAGAACAAAATAGCTGAATGACAACATCAAAATATTATCTGAAATCTAACTCTAAAAAATGAATGTATTTTTCAATCTGCTCATAGTTCAGTGACCAAATCATCACTTTTGTTCACAGGAGGGAATTTCATGTTTTCTTTTAAGTTTTTAGTTCTGTTATACTCTGTAATATTAACTGTTAATGTCCAAAAAAAAAAAAAAAGAAATCATGTCTTCTTCCTTTCTCTGATACATTGGTAGAACACGTTTCCAGAGTTTCTGTATCTAGGTAGGGCTGGCTAACTAGTTCCATTATGAATGTGAGGGACAGAAGTGATATTTGCCACTTCTGAGCTAAGGCAAGTGTGCTTTCTCTAAATACTGTCTTCTCCCCCATTCACCAACTGAGTGCTGAAAGGGCAATTCCTAAAGGCTTTAGCGTAGTGGTTCCCAAAATGTGGTCTCTATCAGCATTACTTGGGAACTTGTTCAAAATACAGGTCTTGGGTCCCACCCCAGACCTACCAAATCAGAAACTCCGGAGGTGGGGCTCAGTGTGGCAGGTGCACGGCAACATATTCAAGCTTATGTACCTGGCATTTGAGGTCTGGGCATGGAAAAATACTGAGGCACTGTGTGTATGTTATTTGTGAATGGGCATGTTAACTCCTTGACCCTGAAAACAGGACAAGGTGTGGAGTGTGTGATAAGGAACACTGAAAACAGCCTCCTGAGAATGCGGTTTGAGTGCTTTTACAAGGCCATAGGTGTCTCACAACCTGACCTCAAAAAGCCATCTAGTGGATGTTTGTAGTTTAACAAGCCCTTTCAATAAATACTTGGAGGAGGGATTTTGGGGTGGCATGCGCTCAGAACATCTGTCCCCCTCCCCACTCAGCTGGAATTGTTTGAGAACTCATTCTTGGTGTTCACTGCAAGCTATAAGCTTTGCAGCCCAGGAGTATGTGTATTAACATGCCCTCTAGGTAGTTCTGAAACACAATAGTATTTAAGAGCCATTGTTCTATTAATAGATAACGTCAAGACCATGGGTTAGTAGGAGCCTGGGTCCCTGTATAACTACATGGAGCAGAGACTTCTGTCACCCTTCCTACTCATTGGACAGTGACACAAGGCAAATTTTGTATTACATTAAGCTTCAGAGATCTTCAGGTTACTTCCTATAGCAGTTAGTCTACCCTGATGAATACAGCTCCCTGGTCATTTTTCTATTGCTTTTGGTCAATGTGACACACTCTGTTTTTGTGCTAGTCACTACAAGTCTGTTGGGAATGACAGAGAAGAAATAAGCCAGCACACTGCTAAGTACTGTTTTCTCTCGGACTTTGCTATTTTATCTCTTGACTTTCATGTATTGTTTCCTTTGTCTGGATTGTTACCTACTGCTCATATTAGTAGCAAAATATTACTCATCCTTCAAGCATCTCCACATCCGTAAAATCTTAAGATACCTTTATATGGTAAGAGGAGCACCTTTGTACATGCTCTTACAGAATTTTTTGCCCTTCAGAAACCTGAGGTTCCCTAATATGAGACAAATATTTAAAACATCAAAAATTGACAAAAAATGACATGACACTCTTTATAGTTGATATTTTTACATTTTTATCCCCCCATTCTTGTAAGTTTTCTTTTGAAGAAATGCTTTCCTTCCACTCCAAATATGTATTTCCATCGAATTTGTGACTTAGTTCTGTTCAGATTCCTTCCCTAGAGTTTTTCTAAGTAGGTTTATTGGAAAATGTTTAACCATTATCTACATTACAAAGTTGCGACCCTGGACTGTGATATGAAAAAACTTGGTCTGCTATAAGGAAGAATGAGGACAGTAATCAGACAACACAGTGTCAGTTCTGACAATACTCTAGCCCCTGGATCCAGTCATTCCTGAAGTTGGATCCACTCTCTGTGGTTTAGATATTTAAGACAGTAAATTCTCTTCTTTTTCTTCAGATAGTTCAAGTTGAGTTTCTATCACTGGTTTTCAGAAGCTGCCTAGTGCTATAAATACGGAAATAAATACAGTTATTTCTAAAAAGAGGTAGGTCTTGAGCTGAAGAAGGGGAAAGAGACCTAGAAGAGTAGAAAGGAGGGGAAAATAGATTCTTTATCCATGACAAGGAGACACAGTATAGAAAAATGTTAGATGGATGAAGAAAATCATCTCAGTTAAGATAGGGCAGTACTCCCCAGATCTTGTCCTTCATTTAATATTTTCCAGATTTTTGCTTTTCTCTAACACATCTATGATACTGGGATTTAAAATATATACATTAAAAAATAGTTTGTTCTAAGAAATAATATCCGCAAAATTAGGAGTTGATTTGCTAGTTTCATATACATAGCTATTAATTGTTTAAAACTTATTTGTTGATCTAACCTCATTATGTGTGTTACAAATCATACGAATAATAGACTTTGGGAAATACTAAGAGAATTAAGTCCGCTGAAGGTTAGAAGGGAAGGGTAGAGTAAGTGGTAAACGGGGAATGGCAAAGGGGGAAATCAACTTCCTAGTTGCATATCTTGAATTTAGCCAGCTTGGGAGCAACTTTGTTGCCTTCAGTTGATGAACTAAATGGGGGTTATGATGAATGCAACAGACAGGAGCCCACATGATATATGCAGATTTCACAAGACTGCTGAAGGGCCATGTCAGTGGTTAAAACATTAAAATACTTCCATGCAGGCTGGATAGCAACCATTACTCAGAGCCTCCAAAGTGTCCCAATACGCTAGCTACCTTGGCCCCACCTCATTACTCTCTGGACTGTCCCATGATCCAGCAATGAAAGAGGCAGTGCCAGTACAGCTGGAAGACTTCAGGACCCAAGGCCAGCCCTATGGCCAACTTCCATCCTGATTGGTTGGTGTTCTTGCCAACTGTAAAAATAATTTAAAACTCCTAGAATTATGTGTCTATTACTGTATGGAGTGCAATGGATTCCATTTATTGGTTTGTCTGTTTTCTGATTATCACTAGTCTAAGGACAAGAACTATATTCATCATTTTCTCCAGTGTCTAATACAAATAGTGTTTTGCAGTTGAAAAGAGGATAGAAGATGGCCAGAATGGAGGACTTACATTTCCTGTTGTTTGACCACCTATTTCCTGTGCTATACAAAGCCATTAATAACTAGGAAAGAGGCAGTTTATGGTTTTGTTTTAAATCTGTAAAAATCTTTTTAAAATTATACTGTTGGCTATCTGTCCTAATATGTTTGTTCTGTATTTTCCTTCAGAAATGGATATTAATTTCTAGTTTATGTTCTACTTTCCACATCTGCCATCTTCTCTTACATTAATGTCTCTTATCATGCATCCTCCATTATGTTCCTGGAATCTACCTGTGATTTCACTAATATGATTCCTCACAGGACTTCTAGGCTTTTTAGTGCCACTGCCTTCAACCTGTGTACTTCTCAAATTCAACCTGGTCTATACTTGCCGTTTCTTTTTTTTTCATCTTGTTAAGGATAGTTAATAGTTCTTACTTGAGCATTTCCTTTTGGGGTTTATTTTCTGCAGTTTTCTTTTTTCTTTTGTTGTGGGCTATTTTCTCAGTGTGCTTCCACTACTCATAATTTCATGTGTCTGGGATGCTAGGGGCCGAGGTTCCAGGAACAGCATAAAATGAGTCTAGACTGACTTGATTGACCTGTGGGTTTAAGAGTGGGATAAAAAGTAAGATAGGAAGTTAACATTGAGTGATGAAAACGGAGTCAAGATCCAAGGACAAAATGCAAACAAAACGGTAGTGTAAAGACAGAGGCAGAGACCTGGTATAAAACACTGAGACAGAAAACTAAGTGGCTTTGGAATGGAAAAAAGGGAGTTGAGTCTTGAATCTGAGACACTATAGGAAATTACTAAATGTACTGGGCAATGTAGACAAGAGGAGAAGCTGGGTTAAACCAGAAATCCTGCCTGTTGCTGAAGTTTATGCTGGAGGACCTGGGACAGGGCCATGTGGTTTCTGGCAGAAGTCCTTCTTGAGACGATGTCTATAGCTCAGGTTGGCTATCAGGGTTGCCTCAATCCCACTGACCACAGATAGGAATGTGCCCACTTACATTTATTTTGGAAATTGCTGAATTGTTTCCTTCCTTTGGATGATTGGACAGGTGTTTTAATAAAAAGAGGGAAAGAATTCTTAGGAGTTTTGATTCACTCCACCATTTTCTGTCAATTCTCAAATTTTACTCAAAGGTATATGTCTTTGTAAGTCACAGAAGAAGTATGAGTAGAAAACATAAATTCCTGGCCGGGCGCGGTGGCTCAAGCCTGTAATCCCAGCACTTTGGGAGGCCGAGACGGGCGGATCACGAGGTCAGGAGATTGAGACCATCCTGGCTAACACGGTGAAACCCCGTCTCTATTAAGAAATACAAAAAACTAGCCGGGCGAGGTGGCGGGCGCCTGTAGTCCCAGCTACTCGGGAGGCTGAGGCCGGAGAATGGCGTGAACCCGGGAGGCGGAGCTTGCAGTGAGCTGAGATCCGGCCACTGCACTCCAGCCTGGGCGACAGAGCGAGACTCCGTCTCAAAAAAAAAAAAAAAAAAAAAAAAAAAGAAAACATAAATTCCTATTGCTGTGTGTAGTATGCTACAAATATACTTCCCCTACAACCACTCCTAGAACAGACTGGAATTAATTTGAGACATCTAGCATTCACAGATCTAGAGTGTTTGCAGAAGATGGCTAATAGAAGTATCAGTTGCCCAAGCAACTTATGGAAGCAAAAGGAAGTAGAATAAAACTATTAGATCACTTTGGACTTTCCAAAGGCATAAAATAATAATCTTTTAAAGATATAACTAGAAAACTTTGGTATTAAATTTCTAGCACTGGTGCCATTTAAAGACTAGACATTTAAATGAAACATATTTTTCAGGGAACTTTAGAAAAGCTAATATGTTAGAGAAGAAGTATTAAGATGAGGGTCAAGGAAGCTTTCAACAGAATGTGCTTTACTGGGCCAAAAAAATTGCTGTCTAGCCCCACCCTCAATCAGCACAGGAGACAACCTCAGGGACTTAGAAGAAATACAAACAGAACCTTGAATCAGCAACTCTTGGACTTCAGAAAAAAGTCTTCCAAAGTCAGGGCCTGATTTTCATTCCACAGTGCCCCATCTAAGTTCTATTTTACAACGAAATTTAAAATTACATCAACAGATTTGGTACACAGCATATGATGGATAGCCACTGAATACACATTAAAACAAGTCATAGGCCGACGAGAAGTTAGATTAGAAGTTTTGTGGTTAGTAAACACCAACTAATCTTTCTAAGAATGGAGGAATACTTCCTTTATTTCATTCATAAATCTTTCCTTCAGAACTTGCTCCCACTTGGGGACCATTTTCCCTAGCACTCATCTATTGATCCAGCCATCTGTCTATCCATCCATCCAATAGCTTTCAAGAATGTAGTATGTGCCAGTCCTTCTGTGTGTGGCTGGCATACAATGAAGAATAAGAATAAGAATAAGACAGATTCTCTTCTTATCTGTGACTTCTGAAATGTAGCCACCTTCACCTCCCCAGATTCTCAGCTTCTTTCCCTCAGCACTGGGAGCTCTCTGAGGTCTCCCTGTGTTCTCCCTCCTTGTATTGTAAACCCTCTCAAGGCAGTGAGCTGATATTACAGTTTCACCTCTCTCAATGATCACTGCCCTTATTCTCTAATTCCAGTATCTCAAAAACTATTGTTTCATATATTTTACCTGCTTTATTTTGGTTGTTTTTCCCCCCAGAAGGTAAATTCAGACCCTGTTAATTTATTTGGGTTGAAGCAGATGTCCACCATTGAGTTTTGAGAATTCTTTATGTATTTTGGACATGAGTCTTTTGTCATACACATGATTTGCAAATATTTTCTCCCAACCTATGGTTTATCCTTTTATTCTCTTGACTCTGTGTTGGGTAGAGAAAAAGTTTTAATTTTGATGTTCAACTTGGTGTTACACCTAAGAATTCTTCCCAACCTCAGTTCAGAAATGTTTTCTTCTTCACATTTGCTACTGTTCAATTATTGTTTGTTTCATTCTATTTCAGTTGTGTACATGAGGAAAAATTATCTTTGTTACTGAATTGTGATAACTACCTCAAACCAGGCATCCATTCTGGGCTATATTCCTTAGGGATTTTGACACACCTGTAATTATCTGAGTCTCCACTGGATGTCAATACTGCTTAAGGAAAAGCAGTTCAGACATCATCTTGGGTGTACAAAACAATACATACTTTTAAGAGACATTAGGGTGGAATAGTTAGAAAAGAGGCTAGAAAAAGTGAAATACACAAACAGGAATATCTGTCCTTTGGTCTCACAATAAATGTCAGAGTGTTGGCTTACGGTTCTGAAATTCACAGCAATGTTGAACCCCAAAGTTGGAAGGCTAAATTCTGTTTTTCATTCTCTTTTGGCTTTCTAGTTCCTGACATAACGAAACCACATTTTTGGTTGAATTATTTATCTAATTTTCACAAGGTATTTTACTGAACTAGAATTAGAGGGTCAATCATAATTTCAGTTCATTTCAATTTCATGTCTTCTGTTCACTTTCCAAACATGTACAAATTGCAACCATTATGAGGTAGAAAAGGATGACTTTGGTAAGAAAATTGCCGGGGCCATTTTGGTCACGGCCAAGGATCTCACTGAAGGCAGCAATATAGAACAGGGCCCAAAGAGTACAGTGACCTTTGATCATACTCCTGAGCAGATTTCATTTCTAGGAAGAACTGGTCTATTCCAGGACTAAAATAAGATTTAAAATGTGGATTTATATTGTTTTTTCCTTCTCTTAATATGCCACAAAATTGCAATTTGAGGCTTACAAGCTTTAAGAATTGGATTCTAGACATATTCTTTAGTTTTTTTCATTTTGAAGTCGGTAATCACACATCTTATTGTTTTTATAAAACCGTATCTTTCTGTCAGATGACTAATTTTGAAATAATATACAATATTGTTACTATATTCTGAAGGCGGGACACAGGGATATGGGACTGATCAGGTTATTTTAGTGAGGAAGTATCAGTGCATATTTTATGAAATATCTTAAATGTGCTATACAAATGTAGTCAACAAGGCTGCCAACACAACATAAAGGTGAGTTTATGCTTATCATTCACTAACGTTGCACTAGATGACTAATATTAAAAATAGTAAATAAATCACATTTAAAGCAGACGAAATTTTTGAGTGCACAATTTTAAAAAGTTCTAACGTTTGGAAAAGGATACCCAAAATAAAGTTTAAGATATGGGAATAATCTGAACAAGCAGAATTATCTCTTAAAAGTAAGACTCTGTTTTAATAAATATTTTGTATTCAGGTATTGGTGAAGGTTTTTAGCTCTAAGGACTGTGAATTTTCCATTATGAGTTCCTGTGGGAGGTTAACATTCCTATGTAGATAAATAACCCACAAACCTAGTGTTTGGATTGTAGTTAGCGGGCTGCTCTACAAATTTGTGCCACTAACATCTCATGATTCTTGCATTCAGCTCTATATGGTTGGTAGAGTTTAATCGCATTCAGTTTTAATATTTCATACAGTAACAAGGTTCTGTTTTAGCATGCATAATTTTTTGCCTATTTCCCCACAGTGTATAACATGTCAGATTGTTGTAGTTATATATATGTGTATATATACATATATATAAATATACTTCATATATAAGTATATATAATATATAAATATATAGTATATATGTATATATTATAAATATATAGTGTATAATAATAAATATATAATAATATATAATATATAATAATATATAATATATATATATAAAATCTAGGTTTACGATCTAGGTTTACCTTGAAAAAAGTACAATCTAGGTTTACCTTGAAAAAATTTGTATATATAAATATATGCTTCGGCAACTGACTGAAAGCTTTTCACTTATTCATCCCCTGGCAATAAGGTTTGTAAGAAAGGTAAAAATTAACATTTTTATGTATCAAATTTTTTCAAGGTAAACCTAGATTGTCTGCTTGTAGCTCATAGGTTGCATTTCCCCATAGTCTGCTGGCATAAGAAACAAAAGTTTATGAAGATGTAAATAATACTTCGTCATGGCTGACAACTTTGTTCCAGACATGGCATTGGCAAAAAGCTAAAAATACAAGATTGATTTCCTATAAGTTCAGAGCCATAATTTTTGTATTCTTCATTTTAACACCAAATACATCCCTACTAGGTTTTTTTCCCCTCTTTTGACATGATACTGTGTTATGATCACATCTCCTGAATTTCCTATTAAGTTATCCTCTGACTTGTTTTTATCAAGCTGGAAGAATTTCAAATCTGGAAGGCTGCTTGAAATCCTTTGGATGACCACTGTATTACTTAAGGGTGAAATACAACAAATCTACCAAAATGGAATATTGGACGTACTGTAGTAGAATAAAAACAAAACAACACAGACCCTTAAACAGGAATCATTAGTTCCAGTGTGTCAGCTTACATCTATCTAAGATAGTAATTTTTCCATTTTCAAATTGAACCAAGTTCTAACTCATGTGGAATAATAAGTCTTTCCTATGATTTTCATTTGGTCAGATGATGAATAACCTTTGGATTATTCGGATTAATGCTTTGATGTTTTATAATAAAAACTTGTTCCTAGAAAGGAAATCAGCAATGGTCAGACAACCTATGTCTCAATAAAAATCATTAAATGGAAAAGAAAATAAAACAATTTAAAAACAAATATTTTCTCAAGTATTACTTGTTGCCCAAAATCAAATTTCACATAAACTTGTTAAGTGGTGGCATTTTGTTAGATGACTTGGAAATGCTAATCTAAGAATAGAGTTCACCATCAAATTCCTTTGCGTATAAGGTGTAAAAACAAAAGTTTCTTCGTTTTAGTTTCAATAGCCTTGGTAAACTCTGAAGTCTAGAATTTGGGAATCCATGGCCTTAGACTCCAGTGAACAACTCAACAGAATAGCTGAGTCACTATCTGTCCCTAATGTGATGCCAGCAGATAGTACATGTCCAATAAGTCAGCCATGTTTATTGAATGAATGAATTCGTGAATGCAATGCATTAATAGGCAGCACAACTCAGGACTCTTCCAGGGTGACAGAGTAGATTTGGGAGGATATCGCAAAAATAAAGCAGCAAGAAGAGTGCCAGAGGTAGAGTTTGCAGCATCTTTATTTTAAAACTGCTTTAAGTTGAAGCAGAGTGCAGGCCCACAATCTTTTATGCTCATTTCCAAAATCTAGGCTGCACACAGTGGCTTACGCCTGTAATACCAGCACTTTCGCAGGCGGAGGCAAGAGGATAGCTTGAGGCCAAAAGTCTGAGACCAGTCTGGACAACATAATGAGACTTCATCTCTACCACAAAAAACAAAAACAGAAAAAGCACAGGGCATGGCACATGCCTTTAGTCCTAGCTACTTAGGAGGCCCAGGCAGGAGGATTGCTTGAGTCTAGGAGTTCGAGACTACAGTGTGCTATGATCACACTACTGCACTCCAGCCTGGGTGACAGAGCAAGACCCCATTTCAGAAAAAGCACAAAATTAAAAACAAACAAACAAACAAACAAAAAACACCCAACACAAATTCTTTTCTCTAGGTAAAAGCAGACGTAATCTGACAGTCTTAAAGCATTCCCCAAAATGTGTATTGTTTGTGTAATCTACTTAGTGTGTATTCACATATTTTGCTGCAGAAATGCTGGCGTGTTTGATCACAGAGTATTGCTTCAGGCCCTGGTGGGGAGATATGTCATATACAGCATAGACTCTTTAATACTTTCTAAAATACATACAATTCTGAGTTCTAAGACACAATTCGCCCCACAGCTTGGGATATGGCTTGTGACCTGTATATGGTTTCTAAATTATTAGGATGCTGTCTGCTTATTTGCTTGTTTATCAAGAATCCCCTTCTTTCTGATGCTTAACTCACAACAACTTATTGGCACAGGAACCAGATGGAGAAAGGGGGTGCTCCTCTCAAGAGCAAATGGTTCCCTCTCAGTTCCTTGACTGCAGTGGAGCAGTGAGTCACATGACTTGGCTCTCTGGGAGTGCTGCTCATTTAACGCAGGAGACCCCTAGTGCCATGCCCAGCCTAGGGTACCACCCACCAGGCAAATTGGCTCCCTGTGATGTGTCTGGGGCTGTCAGTGATATCCCACCATGTGTATGATCACACAGGCTGAGTGATCAGTGTGTGGACTGAGCACAGTTTCTTTCATGGAGATGTATAAAGATAGAACCTATCATTTGGGTTTTATTAGTTTCAAGCATTAATCATCTGGAGATCCATGTAAGAGATGGCAGCTACTTTTTTATCTTTGACTGAAAAACAGTCCTCCTGTATGACTAAAGAAAGGTTATCTGGATAAATTGAACTTTTCTATGAAAGCCAGGTCTGATATATCTACCCCATGAAGGACAAATCTCAAGTTTGAAAGCCTTCACATCTGGTTTTAAGTAACTGACCTAACTGGCACAGATTGAGATTTAATCAGGGCAGGGTAGGAATAAAACCAAAATTAGTTAATTCTGTTCCTTATTAATAGTTCTGTCTAAATAATATAGGTGGGGAGGATTAAGAGGTCTTTAATGCCTTAAATATATCCATTTAATCACTCTGCTTTATTAGGAGAGTGGAATTGAAACTTGACAACCCAGAAAACTAGTATTCAAAACCTGCTGTGATAGCAGGACATAGGAAGGATGGAGCTTGTTGGCCTGCATTTCTTATTTCTTCTTGACTGCATTTTGGAAAGTCTAGAGAAAACATTAGTCTTATCTGGTTCCTCTGATAACATCTCTCCCCCCAACTCCCCCTCTGTTCCTCTTTTTCCTCACTTTGTTCTCTATCTACCTACCTATCTATCTAATCATTTATTGTTCACGGTCACTTTCTCTCTGCCTGACTGTCTGTGTATCTGCCAGTTTATCTGTCTGCTTTATTTTCCACACTGGAAAACATGAGAAAAGATGGGGAAGGTGAGAAATGGGCATCTGCCATCCTCCAGAGAAAATATGCTCTAATTTAAAATATTACTTAAATCATTATTTACATAATTTTAGCCTTATAAAAGTAAAGTCTTTATATAGCTGTGAGGATAATTCTTAACTTTCACTCCGAGAATCATTTAAACTAGAGATCATTTAGTTTGTTGGATGGTGTGGAAATGAGATGTAATCCATAAAGCACTTTGAATTCCTTAAGAGATTTCAATTAAAGGGTGCTAATCTTTTATAATAAAATCTTCTATATTGACCCTAGAATACATTTTCTCAAATTACTCAGCGTTGAATTTATTTAAATATCTGGTCAGGGAAGGCCCTGAAAGTTTTAAGTAGAGGGATTCCCTTGGAAAATTTTCTCATCAAAATTCTTGTTTTGATACGAGACTATTTTACCTATTCAGAAAACATATAAACTCCAGGATCTATAAAAAGTGGATAAACACTTATTTTTTAATGTTTCTGAATTGTATTACAAAATGTGTTAAGGAAAGCTTTTTGCCTGTATGAACACATTGTCAACAAGAAGCTAGAAGTCAAGTTTCAGTTGCAGTGTAAACTGAACTGCACACAACTTAGCTTCTTATGTGGCATCTCTAGAGAGAGGTACACACAGCTTCCCAGCTGGAAACAGCTGAGAAAAATGAGAAGCATGCTTTTGGGGAAGTTGAAAACCTTGATGCCCTGTGTTCTGGCTCAGGCTGTTTGCAGGACCCGCTGTCTTTCACCCATAATCCTGGGTTTCCTAGAGTATTTTCCAAGCTTCAGTACCTCCTAATGGGTACAGTGACCCTAGCCCAGGGGTTGCAAACACAAAAGCTCACAAGTACCAAGCAAAAGATGGAAACGAGTGAAGTGGACCTGGGGGCGCTGTAGTAATCAGGCAGCACACCCTTACAAAAGGAGACTTTTCTCAGCTCCCAAGCAGAACGCACACAGGTCTAACATTGTTAGAGATCCCATTCTTTAATTTCAAAAGAAATACCGATCCAGGATTTTTTAGATGATCTCTTATATTTTCAAATATTCTATTGTTATTATTCAAGTATTTTTTAGAAAACAGACTAGATCTGGACTGTGAGCTGACGCTGTGACTTCTTCCTTAAATGAAATAATTAAACCCAGGAAAAGACCTCTAAACAATTCTGTACTCAGTGATTCATTCTCCCACATTTTAAGGCTTTGCCCATCTTTCTGGCTTATGAGGAACCACAGCAAAAACCTATATTCTAAGGCCTCATGTAGAATGTATGCAAGAGCATCATGGTCTTAACCATTCCTGATCATTAAAGATCATCTACGCACTGTGTAAGAGGAAAGATCAATTAATGTGGTTTTGTGCTCTCCAGCTAAGATCTCATTGCAGATTCTATTAACATCGACCCTGCAACACGTACTCTGCTTTAATGAGAAGAGAATACCAACAGGATGAATGAACATGAGGAGCCCCTCTTAAAAGAGACCACCCAAGGAGGCTGAATTAAAGTCTACTTAATGCAAACCATCACTTGTGGGAAATGGAAAGTACTTGAGCAATGACTAATGTTTCTAATATCAGACACATTTGACCTCCCTCTCTTCCCCAAAAATAAAATTGTCTCATTTCAGGTGATTATCTATTGCTTGTGAATGTAAGAGTTACTCATTTAGAACCTGAACACATTTATTTCAGCATACAGCTACTGTCAACCCAGAGCCAACTGGATCATCTCTTCTCAGTTTTATGATTATGCATCTGTCTTACGTGGATCTTATAAACAAAAACTGTATGATGCAAAGTAAGATATATATGCGCAAACATGTATGTGTGTGCACACATATGTGTTTAAACAACTGATTACTGAGGTTTATGCTAAGTGTTAGAAATGTAAAAGAATGATTCTGATAATCCCTGCTATCAAAACCATACAGTCTAATAGGGTAGATAGAAATATAAGCAATTGAATTAAGTATAAGGCATTAGTGTATGATAATGGTATTTGCTGGTCTATCAGCAACTCCTGCTGATTCTACTCCAATGTATATCTAAAAATCTATCTACATCTATCCATTGCTATTGCCATCACCCTCATCCAAGAAACTGTTATCGCTCCTGAACTGCTGCCACAAACTTTTATCTGCTTCTCATACTTCCCCTCCAGACACCACCATCCCCATCCAATTCATAGGAACTAAAGTGATTAAAAAACAATAAGAAAGCCCTGTAGGTCCTGGCCATTGCTTATCTCTCCATCCTCATTTAATAAAATTAACCAACTCAGTCTGGGCTTCTGTCATTTCTCACAAGGAGCTAAGCACTTCCTCACTCAGAACCCTGGTGCCTGCTGTTTTCCCTGAAGGGAAGCTCTCCAGTGGTTTACGAGTCACCTCCTTAGGTGTTGGCCACCACAAGTTTTCCACTTGAAATTCCATTTCTACTTTGCTGTTAATCTTTATTATAATGTGTCCTTATATTTGTTTGTTTCCTTGTTTTTTGTGTCTGTCTTCCCAGTAGATTTTATAAAATCAACATCTTTGTCTGTCTTGGTCTCTGTTGTCCTCTCAACATCTAGCAAAGTGCTTGGTATACATGAAAGACATCAATAATCTTTTGTTCTAAGATTGAAGGGAAAAACAAAGCCTTATGGAGTGCAATTAATTATTTCAGGATTGGAGAAAGAGTGGAAATATTGTTTGTCATTGTATTAGTTTCCTAGAGCTGCTGTTTTAAAAAGTACTATAAACTGTGTAGCTTAAAACCTAATTTATTTTCTCACTGCTCTGGAGGCTAGAAGTCTAAAATAAAGGGGTATCTGCAGGGTTAATTTATTTTGAAGGGCCCAGAAGGAGAATGTGTTCCACACCTCTCTCCTCGCTTCTTGTGGTTGCTGACAATTCTTGGTATTCCCAGATTGTGACAGCATTAATTTCAATGTGTGCCTCCCTTGTCATATAACATTCTTCCTGTGTGTCTGTCTCTGTCCCCGGCACTACTGCTGAGGCAGTCCCTGTCCTCCTAGGGCTCCAGATCTCTGGTACATTGGAGCAGTTTCATCTTCTAGAAGCACCACAAGTGATGTGACATCCCACTCCCAGGGACTCAGAGGCCCTGGCTGACCTATGTGGCAGTGCTTTCTGGAACCCATCAGATGCAGTGCCTCGAATCCAAGGTAATCAGAGCCTTGGCTGAGCTGTGCTACCACTATAAGATACCATCTCACACCTGTTAAGATGACTATGATCAAAAAGTCAAAAGATAGCAAATGTTGATGTGGGTGTAAAGAAAAGGGAACTCTTGTATATTCTTGGTGTGAATGTAGATTGAACTCTTGTACATTGTTGGTGGGAATTGTAGAATTTCCATAAGGGTACAGCCCTCATGGAAAACAGTATGGAGGTTTCCAAAGAAATTAAAAATAGCACTACCATATCACCCATATCATCTAGCAATTCTTTCTCTGGTCATATATCCAAAGGAACTGACATCACCACCTTGTTAAGATATCTGTACTTCCATGTTTATTGCAGCATTATTCACAATAGACAAAATATGGAAACAATATAAGTATTCATTGATGGATGAATGGATACAAATACTCTGGTACATATGTACAATGGATGTTATTCAGCCCTAAACAAGAATGAGATATTGCCATTTGCTACAATATAGATGAGCCTGGAGAATATTATGCTAAGTGAAATAAGCCAGACATAGAAAAAAATTACATGATCTCATTTATATGTGGAATCTAAAAATATCCATAGTTGAAGAACAAAACAGCGGTTAACAGGAATGGGCACAGGGGTGGGGAGGAAATAGGGAGATGTAGTCAGAGGATGCAAAGTAGCAGATAATGTAGGATGAACAAGTCTAGAGACTAAATGAACACAAGGATGATAGGTAATAAAATTGTACTGTATATGGGATTCATGCTAAATGAACGGATTTTGGTTGCGCTTGCCAAAACAAAACAAAAAAAAAAAACACCAAAAAAAAAAAGGGTCACTATTGTAAGATGATGGACATGTGAATCTGCTTCACTGCAGTAACGTTTTAACTATCTATATGTACCCCATATCATGTCGCATACCTTAAATATACACAATAACATTTGTTTTTAAAAAGCACAAATTTCCCTCTTTTTATTAGGGCATGAATCATTGGATTAGGGCCCAACTGAATCCAGTATGACCTCATTTTAACTTGATTACATCTGTAAAGACCCTATTTCCAAATAAGATGATGTTCACAGGTACCGGAGAATGAGCACTTGAACATAACTTTTGGGTGAACACAATTCAACCCGTAACAGTCATCTACCTCTCAGAGAACGTAACATTAGAGCAGTGTCTGGAAGAGTGAATACAAGTTGGAGTGAGAGAAGTTGGGCAGGTGTGTGGTTAGAGGAATAAGCAGGACAGGGCATTTAGCATAAAAAGACATGTAAGATCGGATAGCAGTTGTCTGGGGGCAGACTTGAATGCTGTATAAAGGGGTCTGGATTTTATCCTATTGTCTTAGTCTGTTCAGGCTGCCACAACAAAATACCATAGATTGGGTGGCTTGAATATAGAAATGTATTTTATCATAGATCTGAGGACTGGAAGTCCAAGATTAAGGTGCCAGCAGGATCAGTGTCTGGCAAAGGCTTTCTCCTTGGATTATAGACAGTTACCTATACTGTGTCCTCACACAGCGGAGAGAGACAATGCTGATATCTCTTCCTATAAGGACACCATCCCTATCAGATTAGGGCCCAGCCCTTTTGACCTCATTAACTTTTATCACCTCCTCACAGGCTCTGTCTCCAGGTAAGGCCTATATGTTTATGAATTTCAGAATTTCTCTACTTTCCATGTTATATAAGTAGGACAGTACCCCAATTTCCCTGACTCCTATTTTTTATTTCTCAACTCAGATTTTCATTATTATTAGTTGTTTCTAAAACCCTGGTCTGTTTGACTCGTTCCTTATTCCCAAACAAGTCCTTCTCAGTCACCTCTCCTGGGAGGTTAGGTTCCATCCTTCAAACCACCAATTACAATTCAGAATTGATTGTGATCCAATGTTGTTGTTTTATGGCTCTCCTCTGCTGTCCCTTACCCATTACATTCTTTTTTCTTGGTCCTAGCATTTGCCTGTCTCACTTTTGGCCTTGCTAAACAATTTGCCTTTGTACATTCGACTCTCTGGCTATTCCCACAAAAGTGAGCCTACTGCCATGTTAGCTTCCTCCAATACACTACCTGCCCATTCTCAGCTTTCTCCTAACTGGCCTTTGATTCTGAAATCTTGGCTGGTTTTTCACTCCCTGGTTTTTCTTTGTGTTAGAACTTGCTAACTCAGGCAGCTGAGTTAGAATCCATTTAGATAACCAACCCTCCACCCGTTTGCCCTGTATGTTTGGTTACCTCAGCATTCTTTCCGCAATGCTTCTGCATCAGAGTGAGTATTTGTTCTTTCAAAACAGTGTGATTTGTGTAACTTTCCAGTTCATATCATCATATTGATATAAAAATTCCTTCTAGATATGAAAAGCCTGAACTGAATGTTTGGCCCTATAAGTTCTCCTGCCTGGCTGATCCTGATTGGCCAGCACATTTCAAAATCAAACCCCATTTATCATAGGGCGCACCTCTCTTTCCATTGCCCTGGTGAGTGTCTCTAGTCTGTAAGAACATGAGACAGGGGCTTCTCTCCCTTCATACTTCTCATGGCCAGCCCTTTTACCCCTCACTGTGTTCAGGGCCTTTCCTGAAGGTACTGTTGTTTCCAAGTATCATTTTAAGGCTTTAGAGACATAAGAGTTTTTTCCATAGAAAGCTTAAGGAGGCTTCCTTTAGAAATTTGATTAGTTATACTCCCATGAGACAGCCTACAGATAACAGGAAAATTGTAATTTGTGAAATGATGACTTCACATATGAAAATATGTAAACATAGTTAAGTACTCAGACTTCATCCAAATTGTTTTGGTTTGGGAAGTTCATCAAAATGTATAGTTAATTTGCAAGTGTGTGTGTGTATGTACACACATATATATCTTATAGACTATATCCTGCAAACAGTTCATTGTGTACTAATACAGAAAATAATTTAGATTTTAATATGCATATTAAACAACTTAAATATAAATTTTTGTATATCAATCTTCAGAGGAGAAAATAAAAATTTCTGGAAGAGTAACTGGATGGTGAAAAACAATAGTTTACAGAACAGATTGAATTATATGTCAAAAGTACTCAGCAAACAAGTTCAGTTATTTCAAATATATAAAATATCAAAACATAAGTTGCAAATAAAAAATACTAACATTAGTGTGTCAATTTTTATGTGGCTTGTTACTATTACTTTGTGTGGCTTATTCTTTTCCCTTTGTGCTTTCCAAAATCTGTAATATTATTCCATTCCCACATATTCTTTGCTATATTTATATATGAAGTATAAAGTCAATAGCTTTGAATACATTAAAATCAGATTGAAAGTGATATTTCATCACTGAGAAAAATCTGCATATATTTTACATATAAAGTATTCAATTTGTAGGTATGATTAGGAAAATTAGGAAGAACTCTTCGGTTTTTTGTCTTGCAAAATTAGTGGGAAAAATCATAATCCCATTATGGAAGTCTTGTCTGGATACCACTGCCTATGGTCAGTATGCTTCTGGTAAGTTGGTGATTTCCACAATGGTTGCTTCATGTTTGCTATTCATAAAGTGCACTGGGACCCATAAGATATCGGTGTTGGCATTGATAAATGATCTTTTCCTCTTAGACTCTGCCAGATCCAGTTTTGTATTAACTGTCATTATTAGGTTTTAGAAGCTTAATCTGATACATAGTCCTTGAAATATAAAAATAGTCTTTATGTTACAAAATTATTTGCCATAGAGTTTCTTTTTCAACAGCAAGCTTCCCCTGTGGCTCCACCTCCAGCTGGGCAAGGATCTGGTCTGCATTTGAAAGGATTATATTTGTGGCTGTTCGTTTTTCATTCATCTCTCAGAAGCTATTGTTGCAAATCAGAACAGAGAAGCCCCAACTTTCCTCTGATGGTCCCTCCATGCACAGGGCAGCTTTGCTCAAAGAACTAGGAATCCTCATAGACTTCGCCTTTACATAGTAGGCTGACCATACAGGTTTCTAGAATATGGGACTAAGGTGAGTCTGTCCCTATTCTTGGAAAAAACACTGGAAGCTCAGGCCCTTGTCCAGAACCAAATCCTGAGTTCCCTGAATCTTGGATTCAACCATTAACTAAATCCTCTCAATTTGACCTCTAGATCTCGGAATCCATCAACTTTTCTTCAACCCCACTGCAACCAGCCTAGCTCAGGTCGCTGTCATCTCTTGCCTATATAACTGTCAGAGCTTCCTACTATTACCACAGCCTTTAGTCTCACCTCCCACAAATTTGTTGTCTATATTTCAGTGTTGATGAAAAGCAGATAATTTAGATGCTTCCTTTTGCCACCAGTATAAAGCCCAAATCCTCTACGTAGTATAATTTTTCATGTTTTCAACTTATTTGTATTTCTTTGTATTCTCTCTTGAGTGTAAACCTTTGTGTATTCTGCCCTTGGCCTGGGAAGCTGTTCTCGGCTCTCCCTCTGTCTCTTCCGTTGCCTTCCCTCCTTACTTCCTGAGAAACCATCTTGGTTGCTGAGTTGAAATCATCCTTTAGACCTAAGTCTTGATGCTATGTACTCTGGAAATCTCTGACCCCCAAAACTGAGTTATGTGCCCTAATTATGTGCTCCCACAATATATAGCACTCTGTGTGTAATGGGCTATTATTACCTTCCCAGCTAGACCATAGGTTCCTTAAGGACAAGCGCATTACTGCATCCTCAGCACCTATTTTGCCTAGCACAAAACAGGTATCCACTTTATATTTGTTAAATGAATATTGCTTTATGCCCACTTACCTTTTGACCTTGATTTCACTTCTACATTTCATTGACTCCTGGACATTTGGGCTTCTCTCCTCCATGCTACCTTGTGCCCCCATTAAATTTGACATCTAGTCTGACTTTTCTTATTTTGATCTTGGCAGTTTCTCTTTCTTGGATGTGGTTTTTATCAGCCCTCTGGCTCTCTCTGCTTTGATTGCTTTGGAGAGCTTTCCTCACACTAGTACTGCCTGCCAGCTGATGTTGCTTCTGAGCCTGCATGTGTATTGGGCATAGCGGGGGGATGGAGATTGGGTATTTTGTTCCTAATGATCTATTTATTACAGTATCACTATGAAAAGGTAAGCAAACTTGACTTTCCTTTTGACAGCTAGAGAGCTACCCTGGAGCCTAAAACTGTCATCTTAATTCATCGTGCCACAGTCACATTTTTCTCACTAGGTGACTGTGAGTGGTAACTCTGCTAGAGTTCTCACCTCTACTGCTCTCAGCCCATTAACTAAAAGCACTATGTCTCCAATCAGCTGTCTACCTTCAACCCTTAGCCCTTGTCTTTATTCAGCAAGTTTTAGGAAGACACAGGGAGAAACAATTGTTTCCTCAACAGCCTCTATCTTCTTTTTTCCAAATTCTAACACAAGGGGTAGAGACAAAAATGTTTTGCCAAATCCTTCCCAAACTGCCAAGATTTTCCTCCCAAGAAATGAGAGTGACTAAATTTCTCTCTTCTCTGCTTCCTGTTCTGTTAGAATGTTCTTGTTTTGTTTTGTTTTGCTTTGTTTTTGTTTTGTTTTTGTGAGATGGAGCTTCGCTCTGTCACCCAAGCTGGAGTGCAGTGGCCTGATCTCGGCTCACTGTAACCTCCACTCCCCGGTTGAAGAGATTCTCCTGCCTCAGCCTCCAATATAGCTGGGATTGCAGGTCTGCACTACCCCACCGAACTAATTTTTGTATTTTTAGTAGAGACAGGGTTTCACAATGTTAGCCAGGCTGGTCTCGGACTCCTGACCTCAAGTGATCTTCCCGTCTCAGCCTCCCGGAGTGCTGGGATTACAGGCGTGAGCCACCGCGCCTGGCCCTGTTCTGTTAGAATGTTTTATCCTCCTCGAGGGTGATTGTTAACTTTGATTTGGGCTTCCTGTTGAGACAGGCACTCCCATCAGTTTAAGGCATTTTATAACATTCTGCACATTCTTGCTTCCGGGACATTGGATGATTTTTCCTTTTGGAAACTGAATGGCTCGATTTGTACCATATCTTATAATAGCATCAACCTCTGCACTCCCCTCAGAGAGCTCTTCCAATTTAAAGAAAAAATCATGGAAAGTCTTTGTTCATTTGTGACAAAAATTGATGTTTTCCTGGTAGTCAGAAACAGGGCATGAATTTCTTGTTCTAAATATCCAATAAACAAGTTTATGAGTTCATCAGAGCCCTGTAGAAGAAAACTTCCTACATGATCCTCAAATGAGAATGGTGATTTTAATTTTTAGAAAAATTAAAATAGATTTATTTCTACCCCAGAACATGATATCTAAGAATGTCTAAGCAACACTGTGCAATTGAGCCAGAGTAACCTCAGTTAACTTTTTCATACTAGTTCCACTAATCCGCAAAATACTAAGTGTAATATTAATGGAGATGACTTTGCTTGACTAAGGCAGCTTTGTGGCAGGGACAAAGGAAGTGACCAGAGAGCCAGAGAAGTGCTGCCCAATAGAAATAATGCAATCCACATATATAATCTTTATATTTATTTATCTTATTTTCTTTTTGAGACAGTGGCTCTGTCTCCCAGGCTGGAGTGCAGTGGTGCAATCTCAGATCACTGCAACCTCCGCCTCTCAGGCTCAAGCAATTCTCATGCCTCAGCCTCCAGAGCAGCTGGGACTACAGTCACCTACGACCACACTCAGCTAATTTTGTTTTGGGGTTTTTTTGGGTTTTTTTTTTTTTTTTTTTTTTTTTTTTTTTGGTATTTTTAGTAGAGACAGGGTTTCACCATGTTAGCCAGGCTGGTCTCGAACTCCTGACCTCAAGCAATCCACCCGCCTCAGCCTCCCAAAGTGCTAGGATTACAGGTGTGAGCCACAGTGCCTGACCCACATATATAATCTTAAAGTTTCTAGTAGCCATATCTTACAGAGTAAACAGATGAAATAAATTTAACAATAGTTTCTTTAATCAAACATGCCCCAAATATTATTTCAATATGTAATCAATTAAATATTATAAATGAGTGAGTTCTTTGGCACTAAATCTTTAATATTCAGTGTGTAGTTTATACTTACAACCCATTTCAATTCTGAATAGCCACATTTCAAGTACTAAACATCGCAGATGGCTACCACCTACCACACTGGATAACACAGATCTAGAGCCTGAAGAATGTTGCTGTCTCAGGCAACATCAGAGTGGCTATAAAAGTGCAAACAGGATTATAGTTATCCTCACTATGTTCCTTACCGTGCCACTCATAAAGTCCTCCAATACTTAGATGCCAACTCAGGGAAAAAAAAAAAGTTGGAATTCTTAATACAAGTGAGATTAAGTTACCTTCACTTCACAGAATAGGGGCCTAATGTACAAATTAGGTTTAGTTATGAATAAATTAGAAATTTGTATTTCTTATACTCTTCAGTTTGTGGTCTGAGTTCTCTGCCTGTTGTATTTACCTCACAGAGTGGTTTAGATTATTAAATAGGTAAATGTATACAACAATATGGTATAATTTGAGTCTTAGAAAGAACTCAATAGTCTACCATTTCTTAAATTGATTCAAATCCGCAAATGGCCAAGTCCATCCTATCGTTCTTAGAACCAATAAACTTTCACAGCTGTATATCTCAAGATTTCAGGATGTGGGCACAGCAGTCATTAGATGAGAAGATATAAGGAAATAAATTGACTAACTTATGTCATATGAAATTCTGAGAGACTGACATATCTACATCATCTATGAAGACCAGTGCTTAAAATTGGCAACATATGGATACTAAGGAGTACATTAAATATAGGTGTGTAGATTGGTATATTCATTTATAAACAGACTAAACAAAAATGCTGAAAAAATATATTTAGAGCAAAGTGTTTAGATTATCTTAAAAGAGATAAAAGCATCCTAATCACAGGAAACATCCAGGTTCATGTTTGTTTGTTTTTTTTACTATATTTGCAGGCACGTGTTTATTTTGTTCTTGTTTAGGTCAAACTTGAGTGGACTCCTTACATTTATTTTGTCATCAAGGTTTAAGTTTAGCCAGTAGGAAAAGGACATTGGAAGCAGAAGCTAAGAAGGAAAGATATGCAGCTAACATTAACCATATGCATAAGAAACTGGATGGAAGAATATAATTATCCACAATTATGACAGAAAAATACTATGGAAATGTCTTATAAAGAAGATTAGGGTTTTTGGAGAAAAGATCCAGGTAACCTGCCTGAAGACACCTAGCATTACGGTTAGGATATAGGTACAATTATTGTAACAAAGACTCAAACTAGCAGTAGTATAAACAATATAAAAATGTTTATTTCTTATGAAAATATTTAAGAGTAAGCATTCTCGGGCTGACATGATGGCTCCCCAGTGTCAGACATATGAATCTCTTTATCTTGCTTCCAGTGACATCCTTAGACTAGAGCTAGAGTGGCACCTCCCCTTAGCCTGTCTTTGAGCGTTTTGCCTTGTCCCTTCTTCAGATGTATGCATTTTCCACAGAGCGAGAAATCTTCAAAACCAAGGATGCACGCCTATGTAGAACCTGTTTGGCTCCCCACTACGGTCTAGACCAAGTGCTAGGTACTTGCAATTCAGTATACCCAGTTCAAGTGACCCTGAGTCTGCTTCCAGGGCCCAAGCATACCTCTACCCCAGAGTGGTCTATTACTGGTCTGTACTCCATTAGGCTCAAGGCAAGGGGTGGCTAAGTGACAACTGTTTGTAGGAAACAGATCTGTGAGCTGAGCTGGATATACATGCCATGAGGTCCCTTGCAGTGTAGAATGGAGCTACATTTGGGTAGGGACAGGAGCCAGTGCTAGGTGGGCATTCCTGCACTCACCATATTCTGGTGCATTATTCAAAGGACTTCAAGGAGTTTGCACTTTAACTTGGCATACAAGATTATTTGATGAGATATTTGTCAAGATTCGAGGTTAGGATATATTCTATCTACCAGTTTTCTTGCAGATGTATAACTTTTAAATATTTGTGCCTCTGGTATTTGGTCTTCCATCTGAACTCTAATTCCCAGACCCTAAAAATGTTATTGGTGGGCTTGCTTGAGATTCTATAGTTTTCAACCTAGAATTGATATTTCATGGACAAAAATGGTTCCTTTAGCTCCACCCACCACATCTGCATTTTGGCCAGTAGGAAGGAAAAAAGGAAAGGAGGATATAGATGTTCCTTTAAGGACATAATCTAGAAAAAAACAAAAACAAATCACAACTTTTGGGATGTATAGATTTTTACTGGGGATCCCATATTCTCAGCTAAAAGTTCTGTAACTGAGGAAAAAGCAGAGAATAAATATTGGAGAAGACAATGAGCAGTCTAACGCAACCTGTCTCTTCCAAATGAGTCAATCCCAGAGTTCAATTCAGTTACAGAATCAACTACAAAGTGTAGGGTCGTAGGTCATGTGTGGTCCTCTGCATTAGGTAGATGAAGCTTATTATGGTCCAGGAATATGACAATTAAAATCTATTTGTTTCTTCCTCTTCACACCCAAACTTAATAAAAATGGTAGAGGAAGAACAGGGCATCAAAACATGCAGCTGAAATAGGGAAGAGTAGGAAACCCAAGAACAGTCACTGGTTTTTAGTAATCATCATGTCATTGCTGAGGATGATATTGCAAACTGGCAGCTTGGTTAGTTGGTTTGAAAATGCTGATTCTGCTCTCTGAGGAAATTATTTCTCCATTTGTACTGTGGTCCTTCTGAGACATTCTTCCTTGTCCATTTTCCTCCATAATAACTTTAGGAAGTGCTGGAGATCATGTTGCTCTTGGGAAATGTATAACTTTGGAGGTTTGGGCTGCTTTGTAGGTCCAGCTGACAAAGGTTTTTTTCATACTAGATGTGTGTGTTTTGGGGGTAACATATTTTTACCCAAAATCTTAGTAGGCTTACAGTCTACTGGCTTCCAGCTGGTTTCATAAGTAAGTAGCCAAAGATACTCTCTAGTCAGACTTCCTACATTTGGAGACCTTTCCTTTTTTAACTGGACTTGTGCCTTTGCCCATTCCCATTTTATTAGTAGCCTATCTGAGGCCATCCAAAACAGTAGTATTGCTTGGGAAAGGGCCAACATTAATCTGATCATTGCTTCTGGACTAGACTAACTGACTAGCAGAGAGTACTTATGGTGAGATGTATGAGAGAAGATGTATGAGAGATGTATGGGAGAAGCCTGGACACAGTTTTAGTTTCTGCTAAGGCTTCATCTTTAAAGCTATTTCTTAGCCCCATTTCAGTTTTGGAAGAAGTAATTAACTTTTTCAATGTTGCATGTTTCTAAATTACTAGATTCTTTGTCCAGTAGATTGCAGGCTACATGCAGAGAAAAACTACCTTAAATGTTGTATTCCCTTCGATCTATGCTCACAAACATTCTAGTTCTAGCTTAAGTTCTTCTTTTCTCTAGGATTTTTCCATAAAGCTTCAACAGGCTGCCATGTACACCAGCATTCTGGTTTTTGTTTGTTTGTTTCTCCAGTAATCTCCTAGAGTCACAGGCCATACTCATATATGTTCTGCCTTCCAAGGCATCAGAGGTAACGATTTTCCTAAACATGTTTCCAAAATACTGGTAGAATCACCATTTGCTAGCTTCTAATATCTGTGTCTTTTCTACCTACTGTCCAACTGTTAAGCCAGGAAGTTATATTCTGTTGTGGCAATCCCAATTCTATTTTTTTTCTTTTGAGACAGGGTCTCACTCTGTCTCCCAGGCTGGAGTGCAGTTGTGATCTTGGCTCGCTGCAACCTCTGCCTCCCAGTCCCAAGCCATCCTCTGTCTCAGCCTCCTGAGTAGCTGGGACCATAGGCATGCATCACTATAAGCAGCTAAGTTTTTTTTTTTTTGTAGAGATGGGGTTTTTCCATGTTGTCCAGGCTGGTCTCAAACTCCTCGGCTCAAGAAATCCACATGCCTCAGCCTCTCAAAGTGCTGGGCTTACAGGTATGAGCTGGCAACACCAATTCTAGTATCAAATTCAAAATTAATTAGGCTGTAGATACAGTTGTTGTTACAGACTTCTGAAATAACAGTAGTTTAAACAAAATGGTTTATTTCTGTCTCACATGGCAGCCCAGGTGAAAGTCGTCCAGTGTAGGAAAGGCAGTTTGCGGACAATTTCCACCTTGTGGATTACAACGATTTCTTCAGCTCTAGTCATCATATCTACATTATAGCCACTGGAAAGGGAAAACTATTAAGGGGAATGTACATTGATTTCTCTTAAAAGCATGATTTATTTTCATAAGTAAACAGTAACTGATTTTTTAGCAACAATTATATGGCTTATGCTCATGTTGCATTAACCAGAACTTAATCACATAACTGCACCTCATTGCAAGGAACGCTGCAAAAGAAAGTCTTTAGCTGGACGGCCATGATACCATTGTAACTATGGATGGGAGAAGTTGAAAAGACAGCATTGCCATTCATCTTCTTTACACACATTGAGTGGCTTTCATACTCACTCCATAACGATTCCCTTCTTAGGAACTGAGTAGGCAAGGCTGAATTTAAATGGGTGGTCATACATTCCAGTACGACAGAGCATTTTTGAAGAACTTCTGTTTAGTGTGGCAAAGAAAATTTACCTACTGGAAGGATCAGTGTGTATTTTTTGGTCTTGAAGATTTTATAATATTTCCGTAGACCATAAAACTAATAGGACAACTATGAACAGAATATTGGAAATGACAGAAGCCAAAAGAGTGTCTCCCAAATAACCATTTGTCTTTTAATCTTCCTTTCTAGACTTGCTTTCTAGAAACAGCCCTCTTCTTTTTTATTTCTGTGTGGTCTTTTATTGATAACACAGATAGAAAGAACATAGCATTAAAATCTGGATTCAAATCTTTTTATTGTAGTCGATGTGGCAGTGGTAATTTTCACCTAGGCAAATACTATTAGACCTGACAAGGTTTAGGAGTCCCAACTATTCAGCAAACTGTATTCATTTCCTTAAATTGTGAATTAAATAGTAGTGTTCTAACACTAAAATTTATTAATTTCACTATGCATAAAACTAGGCCTGACTGCTAGCCCAGTTGTAAATACAAAGTAGTAGTGGTAAGTGCATAATCTTTGGGTCAGACAGACTATGGTTCAAATGGGACTCTGTTATGTATGTCTTAGCCATTCACTTATATATAGAAGGGGAAGCATCCTTTTTCTTATCTCTTGAAATTTCATATTCATGATTTCATCTTCAACTATCAGTTTTTAGTACATATCTCTAGCTCAGATATTTCTCCTAACCCTTTTCCTGCTACATTTCTAATCACCCAGAGAGTTAGGGATAATTATTGAACTCACCAAGGCTATTAGGTGGCTAAATGAGATCACATATAAAAATTGCATGACAGTCAAAAGATAACTATTACTATTGTGTTCATGTGGGAAGAACAAATTGATGCCTATCATTTATATTATACCTTATAAGGCGTGGTACAAGGTTGTGTGTGTGTGTGTGTGTGTGTGTGTGTATCTGTAATATTATAATAAAAATCATTCAAATTAACACAGATACACTAGGACATTTTTCTTTAAAAAGGACTTATAATTGAAAAATATCACTCTGTCTAGCCTAGACTTTTGCTTATTTCCTGACCAATACTTTGCATATAATAGGTAGGTAATAAATGTTTGGAATTTGTTTAAATGAATTTCTTAATGTTCAGATTTTAAAATAAATTCAGATTTTTAAATAAATTTCCCTTAAGACTTGCTACCATTAATAAGTTAACATGTTAATATATTAATATATATAAGTAATAAGCTAACATGTTGATATATTAATAGTAATAACATTACTATCCCTATGTCAATCACCATTAAGTACATGACATACATTTCTCATTTAATCTTCATAATTATACTCAATGGGATCTCTGATTGCTATGTTACAGATTAATACACTGGTGCTCAGAGAGGTTAGCTGACTTACCCACAAGCACATGGCAAGTAACTGAGAGAGGCAGTAGAGCTCAGGCTGGTTGACTCCAAAGTTAATTTTTGCCCAAAATATTGTACATAAAATTTAAAATTTGCATGAAAATAGCAAAATGGTGGTATAGTGGTAGTATTTACATCAATAACACAATGTTAGAACTTTAAAACCATTATCCTCCAAGCCAGCCTGAGAGCCAGTATTTATGGTCTCACTCTCTGAAGCAAAGCATACATGTAGCAATGTATAATTCACCTGCAGTAGGAAGTGTCACTCAAAATTGTCAAGTGTATCTTACTGATGCCTTTTGGCTTCTTCTTGCATTTTCAATTTCATTTGGTTCTAAGAGTGGGAGAACAAAAGAGGAAAAGGAGATTCAAAGAACTAGAGTTCTGATACACATAATTCTTTTATTCCCCGTGCCAAGCTTCAAAGGAGAATACTCTCAAGTTCCATCCTTCCTTGACTAACATATGCAGAGAAGTCATAAGCCATCAGAATGATCAAATGCACTGGAGAGATTCTGTGAACAATAAAAAAGCAGCTACAGCATCTCGGCAGATCAATGCTATTATAAAGGAGATTTTCAGTTTACATTTGTAGTAATTGTTTAGGGAAGTGGTCATAAAAATGGTACTGGACTCTTCGAAAAAAATCTTCTCATTAGAATGTAATGGGACGGTTTAAAATACTCAGAAATGGAAGCCTGGATAGTGTCACTGTTTTGGCAGTGTATTATTTTTCTATTGCTGTAAAACAAATTACTAGAAACTCAGCAGCCTAAAACAACATGCATTTAACATCTCAAAGCTTCTGTAGGTCAGACATCTGAGCACGACATAACGGGGTTCTCTGCTCAGTGTCTCACAAGCTGCAATTGAGGTGCTGGCTGGAGCTGCAACCTCATCTGAGGCTCGGGGTCTTCTTCCAAGCTTCTGTAAGGGTTGTTAGGATTCAGTTTCCTACAGTTGAAGGACTGAGGGCCTCAGTTTCTAGAGGCCATTCATAGAAAAGCCTCAAAAATGTAAACTACTTAATAGTGAGAGAAAGCAGATTAGTGATTTTCCACAGAAGGAGGAATGGATTACCAAGATGCAAAAGAACAATTTCAAGAGAATAGATTTGTTAATTATCTTGAGCATGGTGAGGGCTTCACAGGTGTATTAAAATTCAACAAGTTCTATAGCTTAAATATGTGTAGTTTATTGTACGTCAATTATATACCAACGGCTTTTTAAAAACAAATATAATGGAAAGTGACAAATGTGCAGCATATACTCAAGTCTTCCTGTGATAAAGAACTGAGACCTCAGCTTGTCACAGTGGAAACTAAATTATGTGGCAGGACAAGATGGCTGCGACTTAATTAGTGAGTATGTATTTTTGAGCACCTGCTACATGCCTTGTTCTATGTTAGGCATTTTCTATGTATTGTGTTATAATACTGTCATGATAACTCTG
Organism: Theropithecus gelada; assembly: GCF_003255815.1. NCBI lineage: Eukaryota > Metazoa > Chordata > Mammalia > Primates > Cercopithecidae > Theropithecus > Theropithecus gelada. The sequence goes on along the minus strand of NC_037679.1, from coordinate 29,997,969 downwards.
TGATGCACTAACTTTGGGTGGCTTAGGTCACTCTTTCTATTAGATAAGTGTTTTAAGAAACTATACACAGGCCGGGTGTGGTGGCTTATGCCTGTAATCCCAGCACTTTGGGAGGCCGAGGCGGGTGGGTCACAAGGTCAAGAGATCGAGACCATCCTGGCTAACACAGTGAAACTCCATCTCTACTAAAACTACAAAAAAAAAAAAAAAAGAAAAAAAAGAAAAAAAAAGCCGGGCGTGGTGGCAGGTGCCTGTAGTCCCAGCTACTTGGGAGACTGAGGCAGGAGAATGGCCTGAACCCAGGAGGCAGAGGTTGCAGTGAGCTGAGATCACCCCACTGCACTCCAGCCTGGACGACAGAGCAAGACTGCATCTCAAAAAAAAAAAAAGGACACTACACACAAAAACATTAACAACCTTTTGCCCCAATTTGAAATCCAATGTTCTGAGAGACGCCACACACAGCAGGGGACTCTGATTTATAGAATACTATCAACGTATTCTAGAAATGTAATTATCTGGATTTGTAATCCAAATCCTCCTTCATAAAAGATAATATATGCACATAGGTCTGAAATGAGCAATCCTAACATAAGATTTAGAAATGTCCAATAGCTATATCACCACAATTTTCAGAGTCATGGAATGACATATATATATATGTTTCTCTGGTTCTGAAAGTACAGAATTTAGGGAAGAGAAAGAGAGAAATTTCTCATTCCCCTGATATTTAAGTCTATGAACAACAAAATTTCTAGCCAGCAGAAGGTACTTTATGAAATGTATAAGTTAGCCTAACATTTTGCTACCACTATTTAGTCCAATGGGTGGAAAGGTCAGTGCTGTCAACTGGAAGGGAAAACCATCTTGAGATTGGGTTTTGGAAAGATGTCAAGATCTTAGATAACATTAACCCTGGAGCAGTGAATTCCCAAATGTGTAAATAAGATGTATGAATAAGGAGGAATATCAGAAGAGAACTTTCAAAGCACTGCTGTAATGCTAAAATGGAATGGTTGGAAGGAGAATGTAGTGTCATCATTATGTCAGAATAAAAATCAGACGAGTGAGGTGATCCATGACTCTGAAAATTGTAGTTATATAGCTATTGGACATTTCTAAACCTTATGTTAGGATTGCTCATTTCATACCTATGTGCATATATACATATATATATATATGCATAAGCCATACTACTTTGTGTCTGTGTGCATGCATATATATATATATTGCAATAAATATATATATATTTCATACATTGATGCTCTGGAATTCTGATTAAGGCTTCTACTTAAGGAAAAAGATGTCTTAATCATTCCCCCAAATCTCCACCATTCATATATATATATATATATATATATATATGCACACACACAGACACAAAGTAGTATGGTTTATGGAATTTCTCTGATCGATTATGCACATGAACAGCAGACACAATGGGAAGATTCCGAAAACTGGCTATTGATCACACAAAGCAGTCTAACCCAACCATGAAGTGGAGCGTAACATGAGTTAAGATATGTCAGGGACTTTAGAAAGGCTGGCTCTTTAAAAATTGTTTCATGTTCACATGTCATGTGTCTTAACTTCATTTGGAAGCTCTGCTCACTATAAAAAAAAGTCTCTGAAAAGATTAATAGGTATAAGTTCAGAACATTTCGAGAGTTGAGGAAAAGCTAATAATGGGGAAAGAATTATTTGCTTTCACAAATTTGTGAAGAAGAAAGTTTACAGTAATTTTTAGGAGTGATAATTATAATTTGCAATTATAGTTTTATAGTCTTTATAAAATTATACTGTTTTCTGTTGATAAATCCTTGAGATATAGCTACATTGCTTTTTGGTCTTCACTTCCAGTGAAATATTTTTATGCCATAGGAAAATTGTTAATATAGAAATGCATGCAATTTTAGATTATTTCACTGGATACTTAAGAACATACTTAATAAAGAAGGGGTCTTAGAAGTAAGCAACATTTTGGCCAGGCGCGGTGGCTCACGCCTGTAATCCCAGCAGTTTGGGAGGCCAAGGCGGGCAGATCACAAGATCAGGAGATTGAGACCATCCTGGCTAAAACAGTCAAACCCCATCTCTACTAAAAACACGAAAAAATTAGCCTGGCATGGTGGCAAGTGCCTGTAGTCCCAGTTACTCGGGAGGCTGAGGCAGGAGAACGGCATGAACCCGGGAGGCGGAGCTTGCAGTGAGCCGAGATCCTGCCACTGCACTCCAGCCTGGGAGACAGAGCGAGACTGTCTCCAAAAAAAAAAAAAAAGCAACATTTCAATTGCTGTATCATTAGGCAAAGTCACACAATAGCAAATTACCTAAATCCAGAAAGTAATAATTGGAATCTAATGCAAAACAACATCTCCACCAAAATAAAGGCAAACAAGCAGTTTTTTGGAGTGAATGATGGAAATATACGTTCAATGCTGCAGAACACCTTTTATCTAGAGAGATAAAAGCTGCGTTGGTCCAGCAACGCAGTCTGAAACTTTGCAAGTATGTTGCAAAATACTTGTTAGACATTTGAACAGATTCCAAATCCCTCTTGGGATCAAATTCCTGTTGTTTCAGATTCCATTATTTTTTGTGGTATAAATTTGTATCAAATCAACAAATAAAATATATGAATATATGTATAAATTAAAGAATTGTTATTCAAATTGGACACAGGCCCAGATTCTAAAATTTAGTTAATAAAAAGTGATAAAAGAAGCTGCTAATGGTTGTAGTTTGGTTTTATGGAACAAATTTTATATGAGGAGAGCTGCTTTCTTTTTTCTTACTTTGCTAGGAGCAAGTGGTCTTTTTACTTGTTTGATATTAGTCATCCTAAATTTAGAAAGCCTTGATTATTTTGCTTGGTTCTCACCTGAGAGTTTTTATTATTTTCATGTATTTGCAATCTTCTCAAAAAAAAAAAAAAAAAAAAAACCATGAAAAAGAAGAGATACCAGAATGACCTACACATACCCTGTAAGATTACCACATCAATCCACTTACCTGGACCAAGCAATATATTGTGTTGCTTCTTTGTCTTTGCATATCTTACTCGCTCTGATTAGGACAACCTTCCCTTGTTAACCTAGACATGGACTCCTTAGAAAAGATGATGGAGTTATGGACTCTTTTCTCATTAAAAAGAAAAAAAATACAGAATTTTGCATGAAGTGCCCTGACTTAGACACAGTCCTCTACAAAGTAGTCCTGACATGTCCAGACATTGATAGTGTGTCCACGTTTGTCACTGTATTTCAACATTTATTTGACCATCTTCAGTATGCTGAACTCCTAGGTGATGAGGGCTTTCCCTTATTCAGGTTTCATTTCCAGGACAGTAAATATTTGTTGAATTCATTGAATGAATTGATTCCTTGAGGTTCAGCAACTTGAGGCTCAATTTGTCTTCAATTATAAATATTTAAGATCAAATTCAAAGACTTGGCACAGACAGGCATCTCAACAAATGCTGAATGAGGGCTACAACATTTTAATTGCCTGAATGAATGTATGGTACATTATAGTGCAAAAAAATGTTTTTCATGTGTTAATTTCATAATTAAGCCAAGTTTTACACAATCTCTCTCTCACTTTCTCAATAGAATTGCACAATATAAGGAAGCCACTAAAACATCCACTTGTGCATATATAATAAAATATTGGTGTATATTTAATATATTGATGCTCTGGAATTCTGATTAAGGCTTCTACTTAAGGACAAAGATGTCTTAATCATTCCCCCAAATCTCCACCATTCTGAGGAGCGTCACCAAGAATTTCATCCAGATAGTCCTAGGTTTGCTGTAAAATTGCTGAATTGGCCTTGTTACCTCCTAGATATAATGCCAGCACCAACCCTCACTCTAGGATAATCGAAGAACAGAAAGAGAAGAGAGAAGTTTACAAGTTCTATCTCTCTGCATAACAAATGGCTTAATGGCCAAAATTAATGGCTTAAGAAAACATCAATGTATTATCTCAGAGATTCCCTGGGTACAGTTCAGCTGAGTTCTCTGTTTAGAGTCTCACAACGCTGAAATCCAGGTTTCAGCAAGACTGCATTGTCACATGGAGGCTCAGCCAGGAAAATATTTGCTTCTAAGCTTTCTCAGGAGGTCTGTCAAATTCATTTCCCTGAAATGGTAGCATTGAGGTTCTCCTTGTCTTGCTAGATGTTGGTGTGGAATTGCTGTCAGCTTCTAGAGGTCATTCTCGGGTCTTGGCTATGTGGTCCCTGCCATTGGCCTATACATCCAATCTTCCTTCATGAAGGGAGGGCCAGTTCCTTTCAAGTGCTAAACTGGTTAGATTGGGCCCATATAGACATCTCCCTTTTGATTAACTCAAAATCCAATAATTTATAATCTATTCAAAGAGTGATATACAATCAGATTCTCAAGTTCTGCCCACTTAAGGAGAGAACTTTACACAGGGCATGTATACCGATGGGCAGGAATCTTGAGGGCTATCTGAGAATTCTATCACAAAGGATATTATAAGAGGTGTTTATGGAGCTCTGCGAGTATAGCAAGAGGTTGCCTGAGATAAGGAGACATGAATCCCATTCTTCACTGCAGTCCTGTCCTAGTGGCCCCGTTGGGCAAGAGCAGAGCATGGTGGGGGAGTTCCAGGGAGGGTTTGATGCCCATTCTCTGAAGTTTGTTGGTATATGTAAAACTCATTATTGGTGCCAGCACATTTTCTGCAAAGGAAGAAGACTTGAAGGATTATCTGGTAGCAGAGAGGCAATAACAGGTGGTAGTTTGGTGTGTCTTTGGAGAGGATAGGGGGTCATCTCATCCCAGTTCTCAGAGCTCTCAGGGAGAGGGAAAGGGAGATGCCCCACTCTAAGGGAGGTTGGGACACAGACTACTTGAGAGAGACTAAAGAGAGACAAAAATGCCCCTTTTTGAGGGATCCCAGTGGCTAAGGTGGCTGACAAAAAGCTGAAAACCTTCCTAAGAAAGCATGCACAGCATCTGTGTGGAGACATTATATCAGAAGAGCAGACAATCAACCTGAGTCGTATTGAGACCTCGGTTGCCTTCTCACCAGCAGCAGGTAATCTATTACCCTAAAAGATCCCTGCCTGCCCTATATCTTCTCCCAATCCCCCAAATCAGGGGTAAGTGAGCTTTGAAATAGGCAAGGGAAGGAAGTAACCAGAATTAGTCCATTGCTTTTCCCCACTCCAAGTATTTCAAGCCATAGGGCTGGACAACTGGGGAGAGAAAAGAGGTGAAGGTAGGAAAGGGAACAAATGAGAAAGCCGATATGAGATCAGAGTCTTAAGCCAGAAGTTTTAGTGAGAGGTATGGCACATTTCCAAGAGGTGCTTCAGGAACAGGGAAGTGACATTTGACAAAGCAACAGGAGAAAAATAAAAATATTTCATGTTTGTAACCCATGTTGAACTACTCAATAAACCAAATATACATATATTTAAATTTCCCCCAGCTTCCAACTTTTCTATGTGCAAAGCAACATTTCCCCCATGACTTTCAAATTTCCAGAAAACAAATTATATCCCTAAGTCACATATTAGAGTGAATTAGATCCAGCTATATTTTCTGAGATCAAGATTTGATAAGGAAGGATAGAATGAAATCCATGCACAGAATATATCAGTGGGATGGTAAAAAAAGAATGCCACTAAAATTGCTAATTAGGGAAATAAGCTGAAAAGTATGTCTATCTAGATGGAAAATAATACACAGTTTGAAGTGTTCCCCCGCTATAGAGAGGACATTAAAACGAGTTCCTGATACTTGTTTCTGATTGCAGCTATGATCTCATGTTCTGCTCAGCATTTAAAAATAATGTGAAGATACATCATGTGAAACTACAAAGACATTTCACAAGAACTCAAGCCAAAACACCATGACAACATAGCTGATTTTGTACATCCCCCTCTAAAATAAGTTGACTCACCATGAGGTAAAAAAGTAGTTCCTATGATACTCATTCATCTGAATATAATTGTATTGAATGTAAGGTGCCTGCAAAACTTCATGGTAAGAGAGAATTCAACTAATTGTTATTCTTGGATTACTGATCCAACTGACATTCATTCCATTTTGAATTCCCATAGTAAATATAAAACAGTAGGTATGTATGTGTGTGTATGTATATCTGTATGTGTGCATATTTGTAAATCATAGCACGTTAACCATAGAATCTAACTTTAGAAAGGTTATGTTCAACTCTAGGCAAACAGTAATAAGATCAAATTAGGATCACAAGAAACTAATCTCTTAAAATTTAACAAAAAGTACCAGGTTTAACAATAAATATCCATTGCTGGAGAAAAAAACTTGTTCCACAGAAGGAATAGTAGGGTATAAAGAACTAACTTAATTTGCTGGTTTAGCACATGGATAGTCAATACAACAAACAGAACATTTGAACACTGAAATAACTTTTAAGACATAGCACCATTAAAATCAAATTTTATTAAGGTTCTTGATTTTAAGATAATGTAAAATTTCAATGTTTTACAACAAATACTTTAAAGTATTTGAAATTATTACTTTAGATATAATAACTATGTTGCTTGGAAGTCCAATGTACTACATATTTCATGTATGTGCAATACAATTATACACTGTACTGACATAAAATAAGTAGAGTAGACAGCAAGCCACTAAGGAACTGTGAGCCCTTGACTACCCCTTGACAACACAATGGAGGCCAAATTGCATGCATTATGTATGATTTTAAAATGTGATTAGCCATATAAGATTTGTTCTTTTAAGTGCAGTTGTAGCTTTTTATAAAAGAAATTTAGCTAACTTAGGCTATTGTTTAGGTTATGGACTTTTTCTTTCTATTTTGGATAGTTGATAAATTGTTAAAAGTGTATGTCATACAGATATATATGTATGCATATATATGAACATACATACATATATGTATAAACACTTGCCTGTGCAAAGAATATCTTTTGAAGGTCAGAAACAGGTAGAAGTGGGATGAGAATAGTGTGACTAGGAACAGGGAGAGGAGGCTGTCTTAGTTTGGTTTTCCCCAAAAGCAGACCCTAAATTAAGCACTGGGTGCAAGTATTCATGAGATGTGATGGCAGGAAGCACAATGTAGGAGTAAAGAAAGTGGGACAGGAAAGGGAATAAAGCCAAAGAGTGTGTTAATGAGCATGTTGCCACTGTGGGCAGACAGAGCTCAGTCTCACTGGAGACCTTTTCAGAAACTATGCAAAACACTTCAAACTTTACCTTCCAGAGGAGAGAAAAGGAAGGTTGGACATTTATCCACCTGCTTTCAACCCTCACATTGGTTGAGAGTGGCCCCAGGATATTAACTTCTCCACACTTGCAATGCAGAGAAGACAGACTGGGATGCTGGAGATGGGAAGCTGTCATCATGGCCCCAGAGATTCTTTGGGGTGGGGGAAGGCTGGGAAGAATGTATTTACATTTCTTTGAGTCACCCTGGCTCTGAGTTTCTGCTTGCACTGTTCTGCACTACTTCACCCCGTGTAGGCCCTGCTTTCCATTCCCAGCCAGTTATTCCCCGCACACTTTCTGTGCAAGGAATTGTATGTAGCAGACTGTATGACAGGTTCAGGACAACAGAGCCTGGAAAACCGAAACAATTTAAAACTGATTATCTGCATCTCTGTTCTTAAAAGGCGATAGGCAATTTCCCCCTCCCTGCAGGGATTCTCACTGCAATCTCTTGATCATGGTTTCCCACCATGTACTTTACCTTCTCTCTGTCCTCTAAAATCCCTTTCTTTACTGATTCACCATTCCCAGGGTTGAACATTCCTAAGATTTCTTCTGCAGAGTAGTTTGACTTCATGGCTTCCTGCCTCCTTCAGCTGTTCACAGGACTTCACCTGTATACCCAAAGTGAGTTAACAATGTTATTTTCTTAACAAAATCTGTTCTCACCCTAAGAGTAACTTTAGCTGTTACTGCTAACAAATTTTAAAGTTATTTTTACCCTGCTACATATGGAAGGTTGTACATAATAAACTGTCTTAATGATGCAGTGGGTTCTGATAGCATAATTTATTAATTGTATTGATTCAAGCTTGATTCATTTTGTTCTTATTTCCCTACCATAGTCGGTGTTGGAATGTCTACCTCTTGCTTCAAAGCCCTGACCACTGACCTTTTTTAGGTTTCTTTTGTTTACTCAGGGAATCACTGTGTAATGCTTTGTGCTACAAATTCACTGCCCACAGTATAACTGGTTGTTAACTTTTCTCCTCTTCCATGCCTTTGTGAAGGATTGGGGTTCTTATTGCAGAAAGGAGTTTCTCTGGCTGTAGTTTAAACTAAACAGCCCTGTTTCTCTTACGCAACAATTTAATCTTCCTTTGACCTTCTGGGTAACACTATGGCACTTGCCACGTAATGCCATTAAAAGCTCTCCAGGCCATAGAAGCTCTAAACATTACTGTTAATCACTTTACAGCTGACATCATGTGCATTCCAATGGCACCAGTTGACTTCCTTTTATAATTATCAGAGGATACATGAGAAATGCCGAAGTTTGAGAAAGACTTGTATTTCAAGCTCCAAATCCTCTACCCCAGGCTGAGGTGAGCAGTTAATGTTGGTAAGCCTTTGGGGAAATCGACGGCTCTGGAAGATTTTTTTTGTTTTGTTTTTGAGACAGAGTCTCGCTCTGTCACCCAGGCTGGAGTGCAGTGGCGCAATCTCGGCTCACTGCAAGCTCCGCCTCCCGGGTTCACGCCATTCTCCTGCCTCAGCCTCCCGAGTAGCTGGGACTACAGGCGCCCGCCACCACGCCCGGCTAATTCTTTTGTACTTTTAGTAGAGACGGGGTTTCACCATGTTAGCCAGGATGGTCTCGATTTCCTGGCCTCGTGATCCGCCCACCTCGGCCTCCCAAAGTGCTGGGATTACAGGCCTGAGCCACCGCACCCGGCTGGAAGTTTTAATATTGACATTATCACTCCTTTACCATGAGGGAGTTTGACTAATGGTTTATCCAAGATTAGAAATTGGAGAAGAAAAAGGTAAAGGCAAGATTTTCTCCAGTCACCACTCTCATCCTCAATCCCCAGGCCAAGATGCTATGTTTACCCCATTATCTTCTTACGAGAAAGAGAAAATCTGATGAAAATACAATTTTTAAAAAGTGCTAGGCCTACCTTTTCTTCTTAACCTAATTTGTAATTTTTCACAATTATTTTCTAAACGATTCATGCGATTCAAGATTCAATTTAAAAAGTAACATCTAATAAGCCATTAAGCCAGGTTATATGATTTTGAGACAGCACAAATTTACTTGCTGGGGATTAGGTATCTATGCAGAGAGGCTTGTTCATTCTCAGGCATCTCCCAAATTATGATTCTACCATTATTATTTTCCAAATATTTGGCATTCTGCAGACTGGCTGGGAGGTCTAGTTATTGCTCTTTGTGTCAACTCCTCTGTTTCTCTCATGGCCAAATGCAGATAAAACTCCCATGCAGTCTAACATCATTGCAGTGACTCATAACTAGCAATTCTTGTTTTAAAGCACTTAACAATTAGAAGGATTTTATACAAATTACAGTTTATTTTAGAAAAGAAATAAGCTAGCATATGGAAAATATTGGATACGATAGTAAAATATATACCATACCACAGGCTTTGTCTAAAAAATCTCTCAAAGAAATGCAAATTTAAAGTGATTATTCCCTAAAACTAAACACACGCAAAGTCTTGATTAGCTATTTGTCTATCTATTAGAAAGTAATCACCTCTTAATGCTTGAAAAAATAAACAAGAAAAACCTGCTTTATACTATGTCACAGACATACAGGCTCAGAGAATAAGGAGAAACTACAAAGCAGGAGAAACAAATCCACTTTCCTTTTTCTCTTCCTCGCGCCCTGCCATGCCCACCCAGGTTGATTGGTTACAGCTGAAATGTATGATCTACTTACGCCAAGTCTATGGGCTCAACTGAAGGAGATGATGATGTTAATACTACTTCACACTTGAATAGCATCTTATGGCTTCCAAAGGGCTTTCACGTAGACTGTTTCATTTAGAGAAAAGCTTTGCACAGATGTTTTGTGGACTTGCAAGCATTAAAATTGCTAATTCTGATTAATTTTGTCTAATATTTCAAGTTCTGTTTCACTCTTACTTTATCCTAAATCTGGTTCACAAAGTGATTTTATTATGCTAATGTAAAGTGACAGTCATTTTCCCATGATAGAAGCTCTTCCTCAAATGCAACCAGAGAGTTTGAGTTACAAAGAACTTTGGAGGAATTGTATTCTAACCATTTGATTTTGTAGATGAAATATCAAGGTTTAGAGAGACTTCATGAACTGCCCAGGGCCAGGCTTGGTTTTCTGCCTTGAAATATGGAAGGTTTGCTGTTACTCCTAAAGGGTGCCCTCCTGACTCTTGTCTGTGTGGGGGAGAATAAAACTTCAGGGAAAAAACGATGAAGCAAACTAAGCTCTAAGCAGCATGCTGTTTTTGAAACATTTATTTATTTTTATCCTTCCAGTGTTTTAGAAAATTTTTTTTCTCTGAAGGAGATTTATTGAATATTCAAAGTGGGGACACTCCTTTTACTTTTTGTCCAAAATTACCAAATGTCTTTTTCATTTTTTTCATAAACCAAAGATCCTTAGATTCCTAATCAAATGCTATTTTCACTTTTTTTCTCATTAAACTCTTATAAAAAATATGTTCTGTTTGTTTTTTGTTTTAAAGCAAGGCAGGTATTTTAAGCCAAATTTTAAAGTAAAGAAACCTCATACTCAAAGATACATGAACTGTACAATGTCACATAGCTGATTAGTGAAATTCATAAGAATAGAAACCACTTTGTATGATTTTTAGTACAGTTTTTGTTTTGTATTGTGTTTTTTACAACTCATTGTTCACAGCCCTGAAATAGAGTTGAAGATCATCAGATTTTCTTCAAGTTATATTTTTGACATCTTCCTAAATGGTTTGTATAAGGTAATCAATATATGCTATTAAATTGGATTCAAATTGAATTTTGTAATATGCACACTTATTTGTAACAATGCCTGACTGTAACATTATAAGTTTCTTTTTAATATTATTCCTTATTTCTAGAATTTCTAAAATGAGGTTGGGTGCAAGAATTTTGTATAACATGAATGTATTAAATTCTAAACCAAAGATTTTACATTTATATTAGATATGGAGTCACAGGGTTGTAAAAGACCCTAACTGGAAATCGAGTTTCTAGTATTTAGTATGTGTCTATCATATGCCATATCTTATTTCCTCAGTGTAAATAACCATAGCAAACCTGAGCAGTTCCTAATCTTATCTCCTTTTTTAATGATAAGGAAACTGAGGCTCAGAAAACTGAAATAACTTGCCCAGAGTCCCATCTCTACATGATTCCAAAGTTCATGCTCTCTTGGCAGTATTTCTCATCTTTCTCAAAAAGCACACCTGAACTACAAAGAAGCACATCTCAATACAGATAGAGAATTATTTCAGTCAATTCTGAGGAAAAAAAAAAAAAACACTTGCTTTTGGCTGAATAGGCCTGCAAGATGTCTCTTTAGTTACATTCCTACTCATTTTATGCCAACAAAATACAACATATTCCAGAATACATGGCTAATAATACATAGTAGTCTCTTTCAGACTAATAGGATTAATCTTATTTTTAATTGAGTTATAAAAAGCATCCTTTTCCTAATGGTTAATTTGTCTTTATTAAATTATATTATTAAGTATGTGTTAATAAGAACAAATTAACCATTATTATATAAGCATATATATGTATGTATTAGCATATTTATTAATAAGTTAATTTCTTAAAGAAATAAAACTTGCATTTTGCACTGAGTTTACTGCCATTTAAATCAAGACATAGAAGTTCACTGTTCAAAAATATCAGTGAAGATTATGACAAATAGCTGAAGATCTATATCCTCAAAATTATATTTGTTATGCATCTTTAAATTTAACCTCTGAAGGTTAGCACTGTTATTGTCTGTATGTGCTTTCATAGACATATAACAGGAATTATTTTCTTTTAAAAATGTGTGTAAACATTTTGACACATGTGTATAATACAGCATATGCACAGAAAGATACATTTAAATGTACAGAATACTGGATTATTATGAAGTGAGCTTTAGTACAATGACTAAATGAGACAAACACTGACAGCATCCCTGAAGCCCCATCCCTAGGTATTCATTGCCTATTCTTTTGAGAATTTCTTCTTTCACTTGATATTATATTAGTTAATTCTACCTCTGTTACTATATATTGCTCCAATTTCTCATTTTTATTGCTTTATTGTATTCATTTGTTTGAAATCTTACCATGTTTGTTTATCCACTCCACTGTTGATGGCTATTTGGATTATTTCTAGTTTGTTGCTATTACAAGTCAATGCTGTGTAAATATTCTTGTACATTCTTCTGACACACATATAATTACACTTCTCTAGAGTATATGCCCAGGAGTAGAATTTCTGGGCTGTGGGATATGTGTATGTTTCAATTTAATAGGTGATGTTCCCAGTTTTTTAAAAAACAGTTTTATCAATTTATATATCTGCCAATCATAAATGATAATTCCTGTTACTTCATAGTTTTTAAAATACTTGGTACTTGTTGTTCTCAGACTTTTAAATGCTTTTTCAGTCTGGGGAATATGTGCAGTAGTTGGTATCTTCTTTTAGTTTCAACTTACTGTTTTCCAGAAAGCTATTAAGGTTTGACATTTTGTCATATGCTTGTTGGTCATTAGGATTTTTCTATTTGGTGTTATGCCTGTTTATGTTTTTCCTCCATTGTCATGTTTAATCTTACTTTTCTTATTGATTTTCAGAAGTTCTCTATTCAGTGTATAAATCCCTTATCAGTTATATATTTTGAAAATGGTATCTCCCCTTCTGTGGCTTTTGAAAATTCTCCTTTTGATGTCTTTTGAAAAATATAATGTAGCTGAACTCTTTTAATGAGACCAATATACCCTAAATACCAACCTTTACAAGAGCATTACAAAAAATGAAACTGTGAGCCAATTTCTCTCAAGCACACAGACGCCAAAATTCTAAACAAAATACTAGCAAATAAAATTCTGTGATATATATATGAAAATCTATACGAATTTTTGTTTGTATATGTGTATACACACGTACATACATATATCAGACCATGTGAAGATGTTTTTCCCCAGAGACAAGGATAATTTAGCATTTTTAAAAGACAAATTAATATAATTCACCACATTAACGGAGGAAAGAAAAAAAGTCATAGTCACCTTGATGCAAAAAATTAATGTGGTATCATTCAACAGTCATTCAGCAAACAAGAAATAGAAGGAAAATTCATTAATTTCACAATGGAAATCTTAAAAAAATAACATGAGCAGACATCATAATTGATAGCAAAATACTAAAAGGTTTTCTCATGAAACCAAAAACAGAATGCCTACTATGATAATTTCTATTCAACAAAGTAAAGGAAGTCCTTGTCGATTCAGTAAGGAATATAAAAATAAGTAAAATGAATAAAAATTAGAGAAAGAAATACAATTGCTATTATTCATGGAGGAAATGGTATACATAGAAAATACAAAAATAAAGACAAATTATCGGAATTAATATATGAATACAAAGTCAATATATAAAATCAATTAAATTTTCACATACTACCAACAAATGGAAAACACATTTTTTTAAAGTGAAATTATTATAACAGTATTATGATACAAAAAATATCAAGAAATTAAGTTGTCTAGATTCTAAGCTAAAAACTATAAAACATTATTGAGATTTACTAAAGACTCAAGGTATTAGATCTTTATGTAAGTTTATGCTCAAAACCAAGCCATTTTTTCAATTTTTATTTCTTTTGAGTGAAACTCAACTATATGCAAGATGTTGTAGGCAACATGAAGATGAATAAAGCTTAGTGATTTTTTTGGCCAGAGGGAGATCAAACTACACTTAAATGCTAAATTAGAAAACATTATAATTATAGTAACACAAATAAAGTTCTGTAAAGTATTCAGAAGATAAGGTTAATTCCTGCTGGTAGAATCAAGGAAGGTTTTACTGATGAAATGTAAAATGTCCTGATTTTTTTTCTTGTAGTTAAATTGTGAATCTCTTCCAGCTAGAAGCCTTTCGTTTCTTCTCTTGAATGAGGTGATGAATGTCCAGTAGCTATTTCAGTGCCTGACACAACATAGATACTTTTAAAAATGCCTCTGTATCCTCTGGTCAGAACAACCAAAGTTAGTTCTGGCTATAGTAGGGAAACTTTCAACCTGCTGAAAGCTTCCATGATATAATAAAAAATCGTCTGCTCTTCAAGCCAATTTAATACAATTTTTCTTTACCTGGAACATCCTTTCCCCTTCATGCCCCTCTCACCTTCTATACATACCTGTGTGTAACAAGAATCCTCATCTTCCAGTTGGGAAATAACTAACATATTTGTTGAAAGCCTGTATTGCACCAGGACCAGTTCTAAATGTTTTACATATATTATCTCAGTATTTATTAAATGTGGTGGTATCAAATTCTCTCATATATGCTCATACCAAAGTGTGCTTCTACTAGAGTGGATAGCATGGCACAAAACTGAGATCAATCATTTAGGCTCTGGAATCAAACTGCCTGAGTTCAAATCTCAGCTCTAACACATACTAGAGATGTGTCTGTGAACAAGTGAACTTACTGGCTTTTTTTTTTTTTTCACTTCAGTTTTCTCATTTGTAAGATGGATATGATAATGGCATTATTGTGGACTGTGGTGGATTGTATTTTCCTAAAATGCTTAGAATAATATCTACCATCCTTCACGTTCTTCTTACAGTGTGATTTTGCTAGTCCCTCTCCAAGAAGTGGAATATACATTATTTCTCCTTGACCCTGGGAAGAACTCTGACTGTCTCACCAATAAGGAATGACAGAAGTAGAGGTAGGTGACTTCCAAGGCTAGCTCATAAGACTGTGCAGCTTCTGCCTGGCTTTCTTTTAAGATGCTCACTCTTGGAACCCAGACACCATAAAGAATCCTAGACATATAGGTCAGCAGACAGCTCCAAATGAAGTCCCAGACAATAGCCACTATTAAGTGCCAGCGATGTAAGTTGGGGAGCCTTTGAGATGACTACAGCCCAGGCACTGTCTACTCTAACTACATAAGAAACCCTGGGTAATAACTGCCTAGCTAACCATGAGGGTTAACCAAGTCAACCCCCCAAACCATGAGATATAATAGTAAAGTAATTGCTGTTGTTCTAAGCCACTAAATTTTGAAATAACTTATCAGGAAGCAATAGATAATTGATACAGATCAGCTGAGATTTTTGGCTAGAACTGCTAGAAGTGGCTTCTTTATGCAGCCTGGACTCCCTCACAGCATGGTGGCTGGATTTTAAGAGCACATATTCTAACAGTTTCAGGTGAAAGCTGCATTATCCTTATGATCTAGTCTTGGAAGTTGCATTGTGTCATTTTCACTGTAGTCACAGATTCACTCAGATTTAAGGAAAGGGAACACAGATCCCACCTCTCAATGGGATGGAGATAGGTGTAAACATCATGTTATAAGAGCAAGTAGGATGGGAAATTTTGTTGTAGATGTCTTGAAAAATACAGTCTTTACGTGGAACATAAATAAACTGATCTATAGCCACTTTTAGAATAATGCCTGGCAGCATTTAATAAATGCTAGTTGTTATTCTTATTGTTCCAAAAATATAATGTAGGACTAATGGTGTAAAAGGAAAAGCAATTGGGGAATAATTAAGTCAATGAGTAATTAAAACAAGAATAAATGTGGACCGTCCCAGGCATCCTAAGGTACAATTTCATTATGTTTGGCCCTATTCCATGTCTTGATCCCCTTTCATCCTCCTTAGGAGTATCATTGTTATAAAATTCATTGTTATGAAGTTCATGTGCATCCATCTAGAATGTTACTCTATATTTACATTTGTAAAATTATACAGTTTTGTTTTTCATTGTATTTTTCCCACAATATCATATTGTAATATACTCATTTGTGATCTGCTTTTCATTGTTTTGATTTTTGTCCTCTTTATTTTTACCTAACCATGACTTAGGAGATTTGTCATGCTAGTATAGAAAAAAATCTACTTCATTCTTTAGTTCCCATCCTTACAATAATGACTATTCAATTTGATTCCAATTTTTATTCTACAAAGAAGTCTAAGGTTCACACATTTCCAGTTTTAACACAGCTTGCCAAGTTGTCCACCAAGATGGCTGTGCCAATTTGCACTGTCCTTTGCTGTGCAAAGAGCACACATTGTCCTACTTCCTTGTTGACAGTTGATATTATTAAACTTTTGCATTGGCCTCTCTGTGAGATTAAAATATGGTGAATCATTTTAATTTTAATTTTTCTAACTGTTAGTAAGGTAGGACATAGTTTTATGTTTAGTGGTCAGTTGTATATTTGTTTATATCCCTTGCCCATTTTTCTGCTTCATTGTTTGTCTTCAGTTTATTGACTTTGAATGGCATATAGATATAAAACACATAATACTCTCATATTTTACTGAATAATAATTGATTATCTATATACATGTTGACATGCACCCAAGGTAATGATTATTTTTTCACTTAACTTTAAAATTCAATTTAGACAAATGTATCATTCTTTTTATTATAGGATTTGTTTTGTGTGTTTTGCTAAGTAAAGCCTTCCTTACCTATAAAGCCATAATACACTGCACTGTATTCATTACTAAGAATTTAATATTTTTATTTAATTCAGCCAAACTTTATTTCATTTTATGATTTGAAGTAGAACTCCACTTCTCTATCCTTTCATTTTCCCAAAACATTGATTCAGCTCATCATCTTTTCCCACTGATTTGAAATGCCAGCCTTTGATATACATTAAATTACCACACCTAAGTAAAGTTAACAATTTTCCATATTTCCAGAATGGAAAGTTCAGAACTCAACTCAGATATATAGATAATTCATGTTGTCTTGTACCATGCTGCTTTGTCATTACTTTAATTACATCTCTATACTTTGTTTTGGTGTCTAGTTGAATGTATCACTTGTTTACTTTCTTCATTTTCAAGATTATCCGGTTATTTTTTTATTTTTTATTTTTTTGGAGACGGACTCTTGCTGTGTCACCCAGGCTGGAGTGAGTGCAGTGGTGTGATCTGGGCTCACTGCAAGCTCTGCCTCCTGGGTTCACGCCGTTCTCCTGCCTCAGCTTATTCTTAAGTATTTGCTCCTCCATATGAACTTTAAAATCACATTTTCAAGTTTCATGAAATATCTTGGGGGCCTTGATTGGGGTTTCATTTATTTTATGAAACTTGAGTTATTAAAATACAACATTGAGCATTCCTATTGATAAATATAGTTTATTTTCCACTTGTTTCTCTTTTAAGGCCTTCATAAAGCTTTATAGATTGTGCCATAACTTGTTGCTTATTTATAACCTGAAAAATGAGATATTTTAAAAGTATAATACATATCTAATCTGTTTTTGTTTGTGTAATGGGAAGCTATTAATTTTTGTATGCTAATATTCTGCCTGGCCCACCTTGCTGACTCTTGTATTAGTTCACATACTTCTAAGTAAATGTCTTTATCTGTTCTTTTTCAATCTATTTACATATATAGTTATTTTTATTCCAATCCATATACAATTTGTTTATTGTTTTGGATATTTCCACCTACAGAGTGTTGAATTTTAGTTTTATTCATTTCTATTCATCTAAATGTTCTACAATAAACCATTATTGCTCTTAGAGTTAGAAAAAAAATCAGTGTCATTTTAAAAGAATAATACCTTCTTTAAAATATTGAAATGCTTTTTAATGTCTTTTCATCTTTCTTAAGTATCCCCAACTTTTAAAAAATGTATATTAGAGGAGATAATTAAATATTGAACTTAGAAAATATAAGTCAGTGTTTTCTACTAATTTATCTAAATAACCATTGTCATATTTTAGTTCTTTTATCAATGAATTCTTTTTTAAAATACTAAACCTTAATATTTGTTCTGAGTCTATGTAAAGTTACTTTGTAAAGTTTTATTTTCAACATATTTACTTTTGATTTTGAATACTATTGACTTATAGCTCCATCTGAATTCTAAAGATGTTCGTGATACTGCTCCTTCCTGAGACTTAACTAGTCAAGCTAGCTTTTCTTGAAACTTATCAGCAGCATTGAAGAACCATTATATTTGCTTGAAGTTTGGTCTTATTTATTTGCGTTTGCATTACTCTACCTAATTGCTCCCTTGTGTGTTTCATTTCAACCATTAAGTTCAGTGATTTACTTTAGCAAATTGTTTATGGAGAGTTATCAGTTTCTTTCTCCAAATTTCCACATTTACTCTGGTTTATTTTCTTGTCATTGTGTATGAATGTATATGGGTATGTGTCTGTCTGTATATGATATACATAAGTGTATATGTAAACATAGTTTAACTTATACACACACATACATTAGTGTATATCAGTTTTTCTCAAATGTGCTCTCATGACTTCTCAGAGAACATCTGGAATCATTTACTGTAAAAATGTTTCCAAATATGTTATGATATGTATTTTAAGTACAGAACTAATATTTCACCTTTAATTAAAAAGAATGTGCTCAGAATATTACAATAACACAATAATGCCTATGGATATTTCAGTAGGTACAAGCTATTGCTGACAATCCTTGCCTCCTCCATTACTAGTGACTTGTTATTCTCTGACATAAGGTCATTTGATAGTTGTTTCTATGAGAATGAGGTTCATGGATATATTTTACTTGTAGTGAGCATTGTCCCTGTTATATGATTTGGGGCATGTATAGAAGGAAAGGAAATAAAATGTCACTAGACCGTTAACCTGTAAGAATTCTCTGTCCTTCTCTTTTTGTGTGTTGCCTATATCATCCTTAGTTTATAAATCTATGCAGTGGTGGGATATTTGCTCTCTCTAAAGTAGTTGAATCTACAAAGTCCAACCCCAAGAAAATAATTATTTCCTATGGGTAATCATGACTGATTTTAAGAGCTGCTTTCAGCTAGAAGTGCTATTTTGGCTTAAGCCAGACAAAATGACATTTTTCCAAATACTACCCTTGAAAATAAAAATCCGCAAAATAGCTAAAAGAGAATTGTAACATTCCCAGTACAAAGAAAAGATAAATGCTTGAGGTGGTAGATATCCCAATGACACTGACTTAGTCATTACACATTGGATACACGTATCAAAGTATCACATGTACCCCCAAATACGTTCAACTGTGATATACCAATAAAAATACAAAGAAGATTAATTTTAAAAAGAAAATAAAAATCTGTATGAAATAAACTGAAACTGTTAATAAATGTTAATAGCAATTAAGAGCCATTGCAATTTGTTTTCCTGAAAAATAGCTTCTGTTTTTAACTAATTCAGTTCAGCTAAGCAATTATAACCTAAGTCTATTATTACCATTGGGGAAAAAGGTATTTCAAATATTTGGGGAGTATTTCAAATCACTTTCTCTCATTTAGTACATTATTTAACTATTTCTGTACATGTCATGATCACTCATGGGGGTATATTTCTAAAGTGTCTTTTAGAAAAAGTTAATTATCTAAAGTGGGAAAATTTTTTATCAGTAAAAAATTCTCCAGACTTAGATTTTTTTTTTTTTCTCAATCTCTCAGCACAGAGACATTAATAAAGTTGGCTCAAGGAAGTGGTTTGGATATTTTGATTACTAACAAACTCTCAAGACAGTAAACAACATAGGTTGTTCCATGTTGAATAGAAGATTACAAGTACAATTTTCAACAAAGTTTATGTGCTTCTTTTAAATATAGAATAGTAGGCACTGATTTTTATTTACATGATTAACACACAGATTAAGAACTGAACGCATGTTATTGCAATCTCTGGGACTAATTGGGGCAGAAAGTTGTTATTGATGAAATACCACATGAATATATTGAAAGAATATGTCCATTTTAAGATTGTGGCCAATTAAAGATAATGAGATAGCAAACTGAAAGTAAAAAAATTGAGTCAATCAAAGGATTTGAGTTCACTCCCCACTGAATTGCCTGGTTGGTGTGGTGTCATGTAAACACAGTCTTAGTTTATTCCTTTGTGCTGATGGGGTTGACATAAGTAAAACTTAATTTCAAAATATAAGAAAGACTACAAGTTTCTTTGACAGGTATTGGAAGTTTTTCAACTCCTCATCTCTTTCTGGGCTGTTGAATCAGTTACTCTTTGTGGTTTTGACTCACTGACAGTTGGAAGAAATTTGAGAAGAAATTCTTCAGGCTGTTATTTCTTCTCCATTAGAGCTAATCTTTGCTGGATTGTTGGCAATATCACTTGACTTAAGACTATGGTGAAGTTAAAAATGAATTTCACTTATTCTCAGACTGCATAACACTATTGCATTGGTAGGTTGTTGGGAAAACTATGCAGGTTCTATTGGAGTTAGAGTTGTGCTGTTCAAATATAAATGTTTTCTGATTTTTTTTAAATGATGAGAAAACATTAGAGGCTTTTGGGGAATTGAATTTTAGTGGAAGAATCTGACCCAAAATATTTTGCTGTTGTAAAAAAAAAAGAGGAGATTTTTTTCTTTGCCCTTAAAAATCACATTTTCCTGTGTGTCCTGTAGTCTGCTTTATTGCCAAGAACTTTTCACAGTTTGATCATTAAAAAATGTAGGACAATAAATGCATCCCACACACTGGCCCAAGCAATGTCTCGGATGCAGTAGTGTTACCTTCTTGTTAAGAAAGAAGCGTTAAAGTAACTTGTGAAAGGTGGAAATGGCTCGGCCATTCATTGTTATTAGATCTTCGGTTGGCTGATGGGATCATGAGCACAACATGCTGTGATAAGTTTCTGGAAAGTACATTCACCGAGCAGCACTGATCAGTGAGTACTCAGAGGTCGACTGGGTGTACACTTAACTCTTAGTCCCAGTTAATCTCACCTGGGCTGGTCTCTCTATTTAACACCAACCCAACTCATGTTAATTTTGTGGCTGTCTCCCAAACAATGAAAAATAAAATGGCTTCATACCTCTGAATTGATGGATTCTTTGCTGTATATATAGTTCTAGATTCTTTAACTGAAAGGGTCATGAAAATCTAATTTACTCATGTAGTGTTGAGTAAACAAAGATGGAGGTTGTGACTTGCTCAAGGTCACACAACTGGAAGCAGAATGAGGACAGTTCCAACATAAAGGGCTTTTCATCATCAGAGAGTGGGCCCAAAAAGTGAGGTCTCTTTCCAAAGCCCTTTTCCTTTTCTGACAGTGGTCTGATATGTCAAGAAGAGAGCATGTTTGGTTATCAACCCTGAATCATCTGTATATGTTTGTTTTGAAAACGGTAACCCTATGTGTTAGATCACGCATCTGCCCACATGATCACACTAAAATTCATTGGGAACTTAGAACACATGAGACATTTACTGGAAAGAAAAGTCATCTTCTACTCAGCTCTTAAATAAATCCATTTATCTGTAGCACTGCATTTCATATCTGCCCATATTTTCTCTTTATGTTAGCGGAAATTAAAGCTAAACAAGGTTTGAAAGCTTTAAAATACGTAAGCTAAACTGATAAGACTAATGACTGACATAAGTAGTTAAATGACATGGTTAAATGGTCATGATATAAACCATGAATATCAAATTGCCTGGCACCATCCTTTTTTTTGCAGTGGTTCAGATCCAAAGAAGGAATCCTGGAAAGGACATAGGAATGAATAAACTGAACATGGACAAGAGAGTGTTTAAACAAGGATTTTTTTTCCCATTAAAATGAATATGTATTTGTTGATTTTTTAAAAAAATTAATTTTATTTTCCTTTTAAGTTCTGGGATATATATGCAGGATGTACAGGTTTCTTACATAGGTAAATGTGTACCATGATGGTTTACCGCACCTGTCAACCCATCAGTTAAGTATTAAGCCCTGCGTGCGTTAGCTATTTATCCTGATGCTCTCCCTGCCATTCCTCCCTGACAGATCCCAGTGTGTGTTTTTCACCTCCCTGTGTCCATTTGTTCTCATTGTTCAGCTCGCATTACTAGGTATATGCCCAAATGAATATAAATCATTCCATAATAAAGATACATGCACATGTATTATAGCACTATTCACAGTAGCAAAGACATGGAACCCAAATGCCCATCAATAATAGACTGGATAAAGAAAATGTGGTATATACACCAAGGAATACTATGCAGTCATAAAAAGGAATGAGATCATGTCCTTTGCAGGGATATGGATGGAGCTGGAAGCCATTATCCTCAGCAACTAACACAGGAACAGAAAACCAAACACTGCGTGTTCTCAGTTATAAACAAAAAAGAATTTTTATTCTCTATCCTGGAAAGCAAAAAGATATGGACAAGGGCAGATAGCTTCAAAAAAGTATCAGGTGTTTAGAGATCTGTATTTTGTACTTGGCTGGAATTCAAAGAGTGGGTGTCAGGGGAACCTGCCTAGAAGAAGGGCTTGAGGGAATTTTCAACATCCTGTTTGGGGAGGTTGCCCAACCCTATGTGCAAATCCCTCCCTATAGGCAGTCTTAAGGCCAGAAGGAAGTTAGCCTCATTCCAAATGCAGCAAGAAAAGACAAAAGAGAACATTTGATACTGAAAACAATTTTAGGAACCAAGAGAGGGAGACAAAAAGGCAGAGGGAAACAGATATCAGAATCAACTGTGGAAATTAACGTCAAAAATTGAAGCCCCAAATTGGATGACCTTGACTCTTGAAACTCTATCTGTGACCTCAGTTTATCTGTGACTTGTTTATAAAAATAGAATGTGTCCTTTTAAAAAAACAAAGGGACACATATCTAGAAAACTTCTTTCTGTCTCCAGGGATCTTCCATGATTAGATATTCTGGACTAAAGAAAGCTACAAAGTTCTTACCTGAGAGTTTAAAAATATAATCCCTTTATCAAAACAGTCAGAAACTATCACCCAAACTCTCAGCTTTTTAGTATTATGACAGGTGAAAAAAAGTTCTTTGTAAAATCTGCCGCATTAAATTTGCTAAATTGTGCAGGCATGTAGTCAATAATAAAGCAAATGGAAAAAAAGAGACATTCATTACGAGAAACTATTAGTTCTTCCTTGATTTAAGGAAATGAGTTTGACTAACCAACTCCAGCTTGCCGTGTTCTTTCTTTATTTAAAAGGCTACCATGTAACAGAAAACTGACTTGGCATACTGATCAAGCTGGTGTTCTGGGTTCAATCATTTTGTGGGTCAGTTAGCTTTGTTGTACTTTAAATTCTGGCTAAGCATTTCCCCTATGTATACTTTGGTTGGAGACAGAAAGTAGAATAATATGTAAAAGAATCAAAGCCATCCCTACTACTGGAAAAGCATATAGATGCCCTCAAAATGTGCATCATACATTGGTTGATGGTTTGTTGGCAGCATTGTCTTTCTGCAGAAAGATTAACAAAAATAAAATGACTTTTCAAAACATTAAAATCAAAATTTATTTAGATTTTTAAAAAAATAGAACATACGGCCGGGCGCGGTGGCTCAAGCCTGTAATCCCAGCCCTTTGGGAGGCCGAGGCGGGCGGATCACGAGGTCAGGAGATCCAGACCATCCTGGCTAACATGGTGAAACCCCGTNAAAAAAAAAAAAAAAGAACATACATCCAGATTATATATACCATAGCTTGTGGAAGCACCCACAGGAAAAAGATATGTTAGATTCAGTGCAACACTTTTTTTTTTTTTTTTTTTTTTTTGTAGATGGAGTCTCACTCTGTCACCTAGTTTGGAGTAAAGAGCAGCGATTTTGGCTCACTGCAAGCTGTGCCTCCCAGGTTCAAGCGATTCTCCTGCCTCAGCCTCCCGAGTAGCTGGGACTACAGGCATCCACCACCATGCCTGGCTAATTTTTGTATTTTTAGTAAAGGTGAGGTTTCATCATGTTGCCCAGGCTAGTCTCAAACTCCTGACCTCAAGTGATCTACCTGCCTCAGCCTCCCAAAGTGCTAGGATTACGGGCGTGAGCCACCGTGCCAGGCTGCAACACATTTTTAATGTTGCCACATGAGCAACAGGTGATAATGTTAATAGCTTCTCTATTGTTGGTGGAGCCTTATAAGTTGGCTTTAATCAAGCAATGGCTTACCCCCAGAATTCTTGTTTTTTTTTATTCTAACGACTTCTTAAATCTATGCACATACACTTTAAATTCAAAATAGGTTCTTGGATGGAAAATGTTATAATTTTTGTGTAATTGTATAAGTAACAGTTGCCTAAAGATAGAATGTAAAACTTCTTACAAGTGGAACAGACATCCAGGTATAGATTTACCTCTAGAGCTGCAGTTAACTACTACACTTGCTTCCCTAAGGGATTGCTAAGCATATTAGGTTACTAGTCTATGAAGCATTTGCCCGGAATGGTCAACGTATGTGGAATCTCTTAGGTCTGTGTTGAAATATGTATGAAATTACAGCACTTTGAAAATGTTGTGATTGATCCACAGCTCAATGGGCCATGAGGGAGAGTCACATTCAGAATGATTAATGTAAGACAGAGCAAAACTCAGGAAGTGCCAGAAAGGAGAGAAACTACTTGATCCTCCAGGGCAGCCATTTTCTCTGGTTCTCCTGTAAAACTAAGTAAAGCAAATTAAATCCCCTCAGTTTCCCAGAGTTGGGATCTAAGGAATGACACAGCGTTCTATCCAGCTGTGCTGTTGTGCACATCTTTGTATAATTTCTGACTTAAGCTAATACCAATATCCAGAAGAAGGCCTGGATCCATTTTCCGGGAGCAGGTGGGAAGGGGAGGGAGAGACACTTCAAACTTGAAATACTAAGCCCTGAACATTTTCAGATGGACTTTGGCATAAGGTTTATTGAGAAAGGAAAGGCAGCCTTCATTATCGACAGAATGTACTATTTGCAGGTCATCGGCTGAATGCTGCTGAACTATTGACTGAATAACTGAATGCCAAATCAAGTTTTGTTACTATAACAACCAAACTAACTGGCCCATAAAGGGTTGATTCTGGTCAGTAATTCAATCCATTATCCAAAATATGAATGTTTTGACTGTCTCAACAACCAATTCCTCCAAGAGACTGTGGAATTGGTGCCTCAGGTCTCAGAATGTTCGGCAAGGACATATCAAGGCCCTCAGTTTCTTTTTTGAGTGTGAGATGGTGCAAAAGCAAAACATTTGATGGATTTGCTTTTTATTTCTAATCTCCAATTGCAGCATTTGGCATTTTGGGGACAATTCAAAAGTAGAATTAATACTTTTAGTTAGTTTTAAAACAAGTGGAAAAAAAAAAGCCGATGACTAAGGAACTTCATCTGCTTCCCTTATACTTGAAAAGGTTGCATTTATTTCCAAATGTCAGAGCTACTAGAAGAAACATAAAAAGTGAGCATGGAAATGACAATGCTTAAACCTGCTAGTGATCAGAGAAATACAAATTAAAATGATAATAAGGAGAATGTGAGACTGGACCAGAAGATCAACAAACTGCCACAGCTGCCAAGTGAGTGTATTTGTAAATCTATAGAGACATTTTGAAAAACAATTTGGAAATAAATTTTAATAACCAGGAAAATATTACTGTATCTCTGAAAATTTTTTTATCCTAAGGAAACAGTTCACAAGAAGAAAAAGGTTTTTATATATTTGCACAAAAGTTTATGGTTGTGTGGTTAGTCCATGCTTTTAAAATGGGAGAGTGTCTGAAATGTTCAAACTTAGGGAAACAAATAACATCACAGTGCTTAATAGAAGATTACTAAACAGCTGGGAAAAATCAGAGATATGGAAACTATGGGGCAATGTGAAAAATGTTAAGTGAAAAAAGCACACAACAGCTCTATATACTCTATGATTACAATATGTAGTACTTGTTTATATATGGGCAAGCAATGGAGTGGAACAGAAAGAACAAAACCAGTTGTGTTTGAGTTGAGAAAATTTGAGGCAATACAGATTGAGTCATAAATGTATATGTGAACAAATGTATCTCTTTTAAAATTGCTAAATATGTTATTATAATATAGGTATAACATAAATGAACCAAAAATGTTCTATTCTAAACTCCTAAGCATTTTGAATTTGAAACGTGGGGAATAGTGAGAAAGACCTAAAAATATTTTTTAAAGCTATATTTTCACTTTTTCAATACAATCGCTCTTATTTAATTCTGTTACCTTTTTTGAAATTACGAAAGTAATGTCTATTGTAAGCACAAAAATACACAAAACACAGAAAATATACACCAAAAAAGCCAAAAGAACAATCATTAATTCACCTCCCACACTCTTTCTTACTTTATTCCAATCTTCCTTTCTGGTTTTTTTTGAGAGATCCTACCATGATCTAATTTAGTGACTTTATGGGAAGTAATGTGAATTTTTAAAGCAAATTTGTATCATTAAATAGATTACTTCCTTTTTCTACAACCTATTGCCAACTAGTAGAAGCTCCCGTTTTTTGATTTGGGCAATGTGCCAGTTGCTGTGCTATTAGTTGTGGGACAAACACCAAGTAGCTGATAAGAGAGAGACCTTAGTCCCACTTCTACAGAAATGAGAAAGCTGAGACTCAGGGAAGCAATTGACTCAAAATTACATAACTAGTATTTGGCAATTGACAGGGCTTGAAATCCAAAGTCGTTCTCTCTGACAGCAGAAAACGTGCTTTTCAACACTAAAGTGTCTATAGTAAACAGTGCTACACTTATAGCAGAGCCACCACAGACCGAAGAAAAAGATCAAGCCTCAGCCTTCCTTCTCCCAAACCCCCTGCCCCATGTTTTGGAAATCCCTCTCTAGTGACTGGCATTGGCCAAGCAAGCAGTGCCCCAGGGCAAGGACACCAGCCTAGACCTAATCTCCTTTTTACCCCAGCTTTGGTGCCCTCTCCTACACTCTACCAGAGGAGTTTCAAGCACGTCTCCTGAGGGGCTCCTGTATTCATAATTTGAGGTTATCTCTTGGATAGGCCCTGGTTGTAATAGAGTGACTAACTGTAGTATCCTCCTGTTGGGCAGAGTAGTCTTTCTTTCACAGGACTGTGGGAGGTGCCAATAATAGCACTGGGGTATTACCTTGCATTCCTCCAGAAAGCCACTCTGATCCTGAGATTTACTATTTCGTATTACATTAATTTTAGAGAACTTTATTATTCTAATATCTAACATATGACATGAATTGTCACCAAAACAGTAGTTGAGCTCCTCTTGCCCTTCATTGTATAATCCTCCTTTTACCTCCCAAGAGTTACCTGGCATGTCTGGACCCAGGCTTCTCCAAAATTGGCCACTTCTCCTGTTTATCTTCACCCTGCCATCCAAAAGAAACCAACCAACCACTCTCTTCTATCCTAACCAGGCAGGCCTGGTCTAGAATCCTAATCCTATCTCATACCAGCCATACCGGTCACATTCCAACTCTCTATTTCCTTGTCTGTAACATGATAACATCAACATCTAATTCATGGAGTTTGTAAAAATTAATGGTTTTGTACCTTGCCTCACACACATAGGTGCTCAGAAAAATGGTAAATATACATATACACTTCATTTACTTTTCCACCTGAAAAGAAACTAACATTTAGCCGTTCTCAATCCTGCCCTCTCTATATGCTAGAATTTCCAGGCCTTCTTTATTCTCTGACCTACTTGCCATGCACATTACTAACCTTGAGTGCCCGCCACCATCTGCTTCATTTTTCAACTCCAGAACTGCTAACTACAGTATTATGCTGGTAGTTACTAATTCATTCTTCATAATCTGAGTTTTCTGATCTCAGCCTGCTTGGATCTCATTGCAATCTTCTATTTCTTTACTACTAGATTAAAACCCTCATAGTAACTTTCCAAATTTTTCATACTTTTAAAGATCTCAATTGCATGCCCACCTTCCTTAATCTCAACAGGAAATCTGGCTTCCTGTTACAAAGAAAGTCACCACTGTATTTTAAAAGACCATGGCAATATAAAGATTATTATAGTAATCTCTCTAAAGCATTCCTTTTAAAACTATAATTTCCTTCCCAAAAACTGTTCAGTGTCTATCCCCACACGCATAGCAAGATCCTGATCATAATTTATGTTAGTTTTATTTCTCCTGTATAGCCCCTGAATTTTAACTAATCTGAACAAGAACCCCAAATGCCTTCTTATTTCACCTTTGCACTTATGCTATGACCATTTCTTTCTTTCATTTTAAAATGTCATTCTCCTCTTCTTTTTTATAAACCAAAATTCTGCCCATCCTTCAGCATCTTAATTAAGATTCCATATGCTCAAAACTTTCTATGATTATTCCAGCTTACTTTTTTATTTTAAAACATATGGCTCTTTGTTCTACTTTTAAAGTGCATTCCACTTTTTATTAGGTCATTTGTCTACATTTCGTCCCTCCGCAGAGAGTATAAGCTCCTTAAGAGAATGCAACCAGGAGTTACACACGTTTTATAGATTCTTAGCAAGTCCTTGTTGAAGTAGTTCATAGGCAACGAAGAGGGCAGGTTTAGAGAACCCCATCAGCTCTTTTCCTCTCTCTGTCTTTGAAGTTTCTTTGAAGTTAAAGAAACCTCTACCCAGAGAAAAGCTCCCCAGGGAGACAGGTCAAATGAGGATCAGGTCCTGTGTGCTCCAGTGGGAATCTTTGAAACTAAGGAGACAAAGCAGAGAGGGAAGAGCATACACTTTGAATGTGGTCCATAGGGCTTTGCTGTCTCCTATTACTAAAAGATGTCAATGACCCTATAACTTTCTTTGGCGCTGAGGAGTCATTTCAATCCCAACCTTCAGGTTTAGCAGATTTTAACTTTGGCAAGGAAAGTTCCCTCTGCCTGGAACTTGATATGCAGTGATCTCAGCTTCTGTGTCCTTAGAAAATGAGAAATATAAATGTACTCGCCAACATGTACTCATAGCATGCCCTTTTCCTTACAGACCTCGAGTTTAATACGGAAAGAAAAGAGAGCCGGAAGGGCAAACAAAATAAGCATTGGCTCAAAATGTGTGTGTGTGTGTGTGTGTGTGTGTGTGTGTGTGTGTGTGTGTGTGTGTGTCACCCTCAATACCACCAGTAGCTAGGGAACGGGAAGTTTTGCCTTTTCATTAGACCTCATCTTATGCATAGAGACCCTTTGAAACTAATATAATCTTCTACTACTAAATTGAACTCACCTTTCAATAAAAGTAAGGCTTATGGGTTTTTAAGCAAAACGCTGTAAAATGTTGGGTCCCTCGTTGCATATCTCTTAGATGTAACATTAATCATAAATGTTTTCTCAAGAAACTTATCTCTATATAAAAGGGAGGCAAATCTGTATACATCTCTTATAAGTATCCCATTTACAACCAGAAATATGCCCCCTACTCCTCTTTCTATGAAACAGTGACCTCTGCTGCTCAGTGGGGCTGATCCTGGGGGTTCCTTCAGAGCCAGAGGCAGAGCTGCAGGCACAATCTCTCTTTCACTTCACCATTCTGCTGAGGCCCCTCCATAACACTGTCATGTTTGAACAACTCTACAAATCAGATTCTCCTCTTTCTGAATTAGTTTATTTCTTCTACGACAATTCTATTATAAAAATCCTTCTTCATATGGAACCCGGACTTACTTCCTTTTAACACATGACCCTCTCTTAGCTCTGTGGTTACAGTAACAGACAAGTAAAATTCTCCTTTCACATGATATCCTTGAAGGCAGAAAGATGTTATATTCCTTCACAGGGTTTTATTTTTCCATGTGAACAGCCTCACTTCCTTCAGCCCACGTGGATATTATTTCAAGACCCTCTCTATACTCTTTCTATTCTCTACATGTGTTTCTATTGATGGATATACATCAGGAAAAGAAAAAGTTTGCATGCCACAAAAGTTCAACAATTGTATAAATCATTTACTTTATTCTTAGTACACCCATCACAATGGGTAAGTGACGGGAATTTGAAGAGAACAAATCTGAGTTCAATCCTGCCTCCCCTACGTGAGCCATGGGTCCTATGCAAATCATTCAATTACTCTATACCTTTATTTTCTCCACTGTAAAATAAACATGATAATAATAACTATCTAATAGGTTTGCTCCAAAGCTTACATAGAAGTCAACAAGGCATTGTGCTAAGAGCACTTAGCTGAGTTCCTCACAGCTAGCTACTCAGTGAGTATTCAATAAAAGAAGACTTTTTGTTATTTGCTGCTGGACTAGATAAACAAATACGAAAAAAGTTAGGGAGAAATGGGAACTGAGAAGACATAGAAATAGAATGTACATGTTTTAAAAATAGAGAATGCACATGTTTTAAATTAACTATGAAACATAAAGTTTCTTAAACTCCAGGCCAATTTTATGCATATTTCTATGTGTCTGGCATATAAAGGGAGATTGGTAAGTGTTTGTTGGATGAATGAACTTCAAATAGATCAAAATATATTATATTGAAATGAAGGAAAACATCATGAAGTTAGTCTTACAGTGACATTTCCTGTATGAAACGTGATACAATATAAAAAGCTCAAATACAGCAGATGGTGAGCAAAGCCTAAGTTGTATGGTAGATTTAGTAACCTGAAAGAAGCTTTTCTCTCTGCAATTTTTATTCATTTGGGAACTGCTGGCTCCAAATTATATGCATATATTAAATTATCTTCTACATAAACTTATCAACAAACATTTATTTTTAGTGACCATCTATGTTTAAGCATAGGTGCTAAGAATACCAGGTATAAATTATCATTTCTTCTCTAAGAGTTAACAATGGTGCATGAGGAATTAGCAATATAATTGAGCAAATAATAAAGGCAAAAAATGATCACTAAAAATACAAAGAACTAAAATAATGATATAGCCAGTAGTAGTCAAATCATTCTGGCAAATATCTCACATTACACCTAAAAATCAATGGAACCATTTTCTTTTATACATGATTCAAGCCAGCCAAACTTGGAGGTTTATTGTTTCCACTCTAAGTGAAACACCTAAAGAAGGAGAGGCATATGGGGAAACCTGAGAGTAACTGAATGAATTATGAGACAATTTATACTATAGTTACTGAAGACATGGCATTCAGAGAAGTAAAGTTCTTCAGTGGTGTTAAGTAAGCATGCTGGGTACTGGAGTGTGCTGAGGTCTTAAAAGAATTGCATTTTCTTGTTGACCATGTTTTCAGTGTAACCTCTCTTTCTTTGGTTTCATCATTTGCATAATGAAGAGAGGAATAACTGTGTTGTCTAAATAACAGAATTGTCATGAGAATAATAGCATATAATAGAAGGACCTTTGAAAATCTTGCTATGCAAATGGAGGTTGATATCACTATTGTTAGAAGTACATTTTTCTGCCTAAAAAGGTCATGCCTGCGTAGGTTTAGTCTCACACCTCTCCCATGAGTGATCTTCACACACACAAAAAATCCATAGTCTATTTTTTAATGACCTTAAATAAAGACCTACTGAATGAATCTGTACACCAAAAATAAATGTCCATTGTGACAAATTGTTTGTTCAGCCTTAATATTTGATACAGATTCTCATACAATCAATTTGGCTGCAGTAATCAATATTGATTATAAAAGATGCTAAAATGAATAATTTGGATGGGGCATGTGAAAATTTACTTGTGCCACTACCTTTCCCAGCCTCTGGTAATCATCATTTTACTCTCTATCACCACGAGTTTAATATGTTTTGATTTTTAGGTCCCACAGATAAGTGAGAACATGTGATGCTTGTCTTTCTGTGCCTGGTTTATTTCACTTAGCATAATGACCTCCAGTTCCAATTATATTGCTGCAAATAACAAAATTTCATTCTTTTTTATGGTTAAATAGTATTTTGTTATGTATATATACCACATTTTCTTTATCCATTCATCTATTGGTGGACACTAAGATTGATTCTATCTCTTGGCTATTGTGAATATTGCTGCAATAAACATGGGAAGGCAGATATGTCTTAGACATACCAATTTCATTTCCTTTGGATATATACACAGTAATGGAATTGATGGATCATATGGTAGTTCTATTTTTAGTTTTTTGAGGAACTTCTATACTGTTTTCCATAATGGGTATACTAACTTACATTCCCACCAACAATGAATAAGAGCTCCTTGGTCAGGGGCAGTGGCTCACACCTGTAATCCTAACACTTTGGGAAACTAAGGTGGAAGGATTGTTTGAGCCGAAGAGTTTGAGACCAGCCTGGGCAACTAGCGAGACCCTATCTCAAAAAAGAAAAAAAAAAATAGAATTCCTCTTTCTCCATATCCTCACCAGCATTTGCTATTTTGCGCCTTTTTGATAATAGCTATTCTAACTGGGGTGAGATGATATCTTATGGTAGTTTGATGAGCATTTCCCTAATAATTAGTGATGTTGAGCATGTTTTTATATGCCTGTTACCATTTGTATGTCTTCTTTTGAGAGAGTCTCATTTGCTCATTTTTTTACCAAATCATTCATTTTGTGAGTTTTGTGTGTGTGTGTGTTAAGTTGTTTGAATTCTTTGTCTAATTTGGATATTAATTCCTGTCCAATAAATAGTTTGTAAATATTTTCTCCTATTCTGCAGATTGTCTCTTCACTCTGTTTCCTTTGCTGTACAGAAGATTTTTGGTTTGATGTGATTCCATTTGTCTATTTTGGCTTTAGTTGCCTGTGCCTTTCTGGTCTTTTCCATAAAATTTTTGCCCAGACTAATGTAATAAAGCATTTCTTGTATGTTTTTCTTCTAGTATTTTCATAGTTTCAGGTCTTACAGTTAAGTCTCAAATTTTGAGTTAAATTTTATATATGGTGAAAGATGGGGGTCTAGTTTTATTTTTCTGCA
Organism: Theropithecus gelada; assembly: GCF_003255815.1. Taxonomy (NCBI): domain Eukaryota; kingdom Metazoa; phylum Chordata; class Mammalia; order Primates; family Cercopithecidae; genus Theropithecus; species Theropithecus gelada. The sequence continues at coordinate 29,965,121 of NC_037679.1, read as the reverse complement.
TAAGGATATCCAGTTTTCCTAGCACCATTAATTGAAGAGACTGTTCCTTTCCAATGAACGTTCTTGGTGCTTTTGTCAAAAATCAGTTGGCTGTAAATAGGTGGGTTTATTTTTGGATTCTCTATTCTGTTCCCTTGGTCTATGTGCCTGTTTTTATGCCAGCACCATCTGGTTTTGGTTACTATAGCTTTGTAATATGTTTTGAAATACATCAATTTGATGCCTCCAGCTTTGTCCTTTTCAGGATTGTTTTGGCTATTCAGGATCTTCTGTGGTTCTATACACATTTTAGAATTTTAAAATTTTTTTCTGTAAAGAATGACATTGATATTTTGATAGGGATTGCATTGAAACTGTATATCGCTTTGAATACTATGGTCATTTTCACAATATTATCACAAAATTAATAATAATAAATTTCTTTCAATTCATGAACATGGGACGTCTTTCTATGTTTTTGTTTCTTTGGTTTCTTTCATCAGTGTGTTTTGTAGTTTTTTTAAGAGGTTTTTTTAACTTCCTTGATTAAATTTATTACTAGGTGTATTTTTGTAGCTACTATAAATACTTTCTTGACTTCTTTTTTGCTAGTTCATTATTGGTGTATGGGAATGCTACTGATCTTTGTGTGTTGATTTTGTTTCTTGAAACTTTATTGAATTAATTTATTGGCTCTAAGAGTTTTTGGAGCAGCTTTTAGGGATTTCTATTTAAGAGTTTTCTTACATATAAGGTTATGTTATCTGCAAATAGGAACAACTTGATTTCCTCCTTTCCTATTTGGATACTCTTTATTTTCTTCTCATACCTAATTGCTCCGGCTAAGATTCCCAGTACTATGATGAATAAAGGTGATGAAAGTAGGCATCCTTGTCTTGTTCTAGATCTTAGAGAAAAAGTTTTCAACTTTTCCCAATCTGTATGATGTTAGTTGTGGGTTTGCTGTTTCTGGCTTTTATTGTGTTGAGGTGCATTTCTTCTATACTTAACTGGTTGAGAGTTTTTATCATAAAGGATGTTGAATTTTATCAACTATTTTTTCTGCATCTACTTCAACTATTATATTCTTTTTGTCCTTCATTCTGTTGATGTAATGTATCATTTTTATGAATTTGCATAGGTTGAAGCATTCTTGCATTTCTGGGGTAAATTCCATTTGATCATGGTAAACAACCTTTTTAATGTGCTGCTGGATTTGGTTTGCTAGTATTTTGTTGAGAATTTTTGCATCTGTGTTTGCCAGTTATGTCGGCATATAATTTTCTCTTTTTTTGTTGTGTCCTTGTCTGATTTTGGTATCAGGGTGATAATGATTTCGTAGAATGAATTTAAAGAATTACCTCATCTTCAATTTTCTGGAATAATTTGAGAAGAAGTCACATTAGTTCTTTAAATAGTTGGTATAATTCAGCAGTGAAGCCATTGGGATTATTTTTTAATAAGAGCATTTTCATTACAGATTCAATCTCATTACTCATAATTGGTCTGTGCAGGTTTTCTATTTCCTCTAGGTTCAGTCTTGGTAGGTTGTATGTGTCCAGGAATGAATCGACTTCCACTAGGTTTTCCGATTCTGTGGTGTATGGTTGTTCCCAGCAGTCTCTAATGATCCTTTGTTTTTCTGTGGTATCAGTTCTTTCTTTCTCATTTCTGATTTTACTTACTTACTTGGGTATTTTTTAAATTTATTAGTCTAGCTAATGGTTTGTTGATTTTCTTTACCTTTTAAAAAAAGAACTTTTAATTTCATTGATCTTTTATAATTTGTTGTCTTGATTTTATTTCAATTCTGATCCTTAGTATTTCTTTTTTTTCTTTTAATTTTGGATTTGGTTTGTTTTTGCTGTTCCAATTTCCTGAGGTGCACCATTAGGTTGTTTATTTGAAATATTTCTACTTTTTTGATATAGATGTTTTTGCTATAAACTTCCTCCTTAATGTTGTTTTTGCTGTATCCCACAGGTTTTAGTATGTGGTGGTTCTATTTTCATTTATTTCAAGAAATTTCTTAATCTTCTCCTTAATTTCTTAATTGACCCATTGGTCATTCAGGAGTACGTTGTTTAATTTCCATGTATTTGTATAATTTCCAAAGTTTCTCTTATTATTCATTTCTAGTTTTAGTTCATTATGGTTAGAAAAGGTACTTGATGTGATTTCCACTTATTTGAATTTGTTGAGACTTGTTTTGCATACTAATATGTGGTCTATTCTGGAGAAGGTTCCATGTGCTGATGAAAAAATATGTATTCTACATCTGTTAGATGAAATGTTCTGCAAATGTCTACTAGGTCCATTTGGTCTAAAGTACAGTTTAAATCCCATGTTTTTTGTTTATGTTCTGTCTATATAATCTCTCCAGTATTGAGAGTAGGATGTTGAAGTTCCCAACTATTATTGTATTAGAGTCTATTTCTCTCTCTAGAGCTAATATTGTATTTAGATGCCTGGGTGCTCTGATATTGGGTGCACATATAATTGTTATATACTCACTGAATTAACCCCTTTGTCATTATATAATGACCTTTATCTCTTTCTATAGTTTTTTACTAGAAGCTTGTTTGTTTCTAATATAGGTATATCAACAACTGCTCAATTTTGGTTTCTATTTGTGTGAAATGTCTTTTTTCGTTCCTTCACTTTCAGTCTATATGTGTCTTTCCAGGTAAAGTGATTTTTCTGTAGGCAGCATATAAACGGGTTATTTTTTAAATCCATTCAGCCAGTCTGTATCTTTTAAGTGGAAATTTAATCCATGTATATTCAGGTTATTATTGATAGATGAAGACTTAACTCCTGTCATTCTCTTAATTGTTTTTAGTTGTTTACGTACATTCCTTGCTCCTTTCTTCCTCCCCGTTGTTTGTCATTGCATTTTGGTGGTTTTCTTTAGTGATAAGGTTTAATTCTTTCTTTTCTCTTTCCTTTTTGTGTAACTCACTGTTCCACCAGTGAGTTTTATGCTTTTGTATTTTTTCATGATAGTAATATTATCTTTTTACTTCCAGTTGTAGGACTCCCTTAAGAATTTCTTGTAAGACTAATCTAGTGGTAATGAATTCCTTTACTTTTTGCTGTCTGGAATAGACAATGGATTTTTTAAAAGAAAGTATGTCTTTATCTCAAAAGATAATTGGTAAAGGCAAAATAAATCTTCCTTCTGCTCAAATCTCTTCTCTGTTAGGCAACATCCTATTCCAGAAAAATATGGAATATGTGTAAATTTATAACCATATGCTGCTCACTTTTCTATACAAATATTCAAAAGAAGTAAGCTAACTGGGTGTGGTGGCTTTGCCTATAATCTTAGCATTTTTGGAGACCGAGATGGGAGATTTGCTTAAGCCAGGAATTCAAGACCAGCCTGAGCAATATTGCAAGACCCTGTCTCTGTTAAAAAATACATGTATATGTATATATTAGCTAGTCATGGTGGTGCATGCCTGTGGTCCTAGCTACTCATGATGGCACATGCATGTAGTCTTAGCTGAGGCAGGAGGCTCACTTGAGTCCAGGAGTTCAAGGTTCCCATGAGCTATGATCACACTTGCCCAATAAATTATCCAGATCATTTGATTAAAATGAATATTTAGATCACACTTGCCCAATAAATTATCCAGATCATTTGAGTAAAATGAATATTTAAAATGATCATTTGATAAAATGAATAAACTTTGCCATGTGGAAGATCTTGAAAAAGCAGATGAGGAGAAAGGGAAGGTGGTCAGGTCATTTTCCTTTTCTTTTTCTTCAGAAATGAAATTTTTGTCTAATTCTATGTGTTTCAATGGGAAAAGAAACTGTTTTATTTATTTATGTCATGGACCATATCAGCTGAGAAACTAAAATATTTAATGTTTTGGTTGATGTTGAAAATTTCTGTTGCAATACGTTGCATAAATATCACGTCATATTTTAAAAACAGCTCCACTTGCTCTCCAATATCTTCTGCCTTATGAAACTATAAGGCCAGGTTATTGAAAGTGATACTGCAAGTCACATTGAAATATGAAATTTCTTTTCTCAAAATTTTTGCTTAATTATGTAATACACTTTATTCATTCACTTACACATATTTCAAGCTAAAAATTTTATTAAGGTCCTTCTATATACTGGGCACTATACTTGGCATATGAACACAACAATCAGTTAAGCAGTCATTGAATTCAAACAGCTTAAGATCTAGTGGTAGAAAATTAGGTGACAGTTAAAGTAAGGTATGATATATGCTTAGGAAGAAATAGAAAATGATCTGGATAATTTATTGGGCAAGTGGCAGTACCACTAAAATATTAGAGAAGTAAGATCTTGAATTTTGGAGTACCATTTCTTTAGTTATAGCAACAATTAGATATTTTTATCTTTAAAAATTGAATTGTCAAAGGTAAACTGAAATTTGCATGATCATCTAGTCATTGGTTGAAAGGATCTTATTACATATCTACGAGCTATTTTATCAAGATGACCATGAACATTTTGCTGTTTTGCTAACTTAGAAAGGCTTTTATAACTGCGTTTAAATAGACTCAAGCACTAAAACAAAAATAAATGTATTAGCAAAAGGAGACAAAGAATAAATTATGAAAATTTTGGAAGAAAGAATATGTAGGTGTTTTAAGTCAATCTTCAAAAAAGAACATGTTAGATCACTGGTGATTAACAAACACCATGCCACTGTAGCTGTTAGCTGTTACCAAAAAACAGCTGAAAGATTACTTGAGGAAAACTGAAAACGTACATTTCAGCAACCGCAGATACTAGGATTTTGAGGGTTATTTTGATGATTAACTATTGGCCAAGAAAATAAAAGTCATGAGGCAAATGGCAAGCTAAATAAATGTCTAAAATTGGCTGATGCCTTAGAAGTCAAATGGAAACCAGAGAAAATAGGTTTAAGGAAATAATCACTGTCTCAAAAGGGGAAATGTGTAATATTAGACTGACCATCAATCAAAGAACTTCAATCCTCCTCTGAATAAAATGGAAGAAAAGAAATAAGGGCCTAAGGATCTTCTTTACACTCAGCTATGTAACTTGTAGACAAGAAACCTTGATTTTATGTTTAATGTTGTCAACATATTAAAGCATGTAAAAATAACATGGACAGCACTGATGATGTGTTAGTGTATAAAAAAATTGGGTATTGAAAATTGGCCACATTAAAGACCCATGAAGAAAATTGAAAAGGGATCTCTTTTTAGAAAAAAAATATATATTTGTGAATTTCTTTTTTTTTATTATTATTATTATACTTTGAGTTCTAGGGTACATGTGCATAACGTGCAGGTTTGTTACATATGTATACTTGTGCCATGTTGGTGTGCTGCAACCATCAACTCGTCAGCACCCATCAACTCGTCATTTACATCAGGTATAACTCCCAATGCAATCCCTCCCCGCTCCCCCCTCCCCATGATAGGCCCCGGTGTGTGATGTTCCCCTTCCCGAGTCCAGGTGATCTCATTGTTCAGTTCCCACCTATGAGTGAGAACATGCGGTGTTTGGTTTTGTGTTCTTGTGATAGTTGGCTAAGAATGATGGTTTCCAGCTGCATCCATGTCCCTACAAAGGACACAAACTCATCCTTTTTGATGGCTGCATAGTATTCCATGGTGTATATGTGCCACATTTTCTTAATCCAGTCTGTCACTGATGGACATTTGGGTTGATTCCAAGTCTTTGCTATTGTGAATAGTGCTGCAATAAACATACGTGTGCATGTGTCTTTATAGCAGCATGATTTATAATCCTTTGGGTATATACCCAGTAATGGGATGGCTGGGTCATATGGTACATCTAGTTCTAGATCCTTGAGGCATCGCCATACTGTTTTCCATAATGATTGAACTAGTTTACAATCCCACCAACAGTGTAAAAGTGTTCCTATTTCTCCACATCCTCTCCAGCACCTGTTGTTTCCTGACTTTTTAATGATCGCCATTCTAACTGGTGTGAGATGGTATCTCATTGTGGTTTTGATTTGCATTTCTCTGATGGCCAGTGATGTTGAGCATTTTTTCATGTGCCTGTTGGCTGTATGAATGTCTTCTTTTGAGAAATGTCTGTTCATATCCTTTGCCCACTTTTTGATGGGGTTGTTTGTTTTTTTCTTGTAAATTTGTTTGAGTTCTTTGTAGGTTCTGGATATTAGCCCTTTGTCAGATGAGTAGATTGCAAAAATTTTGTCCCGTTCTGTAGGTTGCCTGTTCACTCTGATGGTAGTTTCTTTTGCTGTGCAGAAGCTCTTTAGTTTAATGAGATCCCATGTGTCAATTTTGGCTTTTGCTGCCGTTGTTTTTGGTGTTTTAGACATGAAGTCTTTGCCCATGCCTATGTCCTGAATGGTACTACCTAGGTTTTCCTCTAGGATTTTTCTAACCTCTGGAACCTTCATGGAAGATGAGTAAGGTGTATGTTTCAAAAATATCATTCTAAAAGATTACAAATGCATTTTTTAAATGGCTTATATGTAGCACAAAGGGTGGTAATGAAATCTTCGTTACTATTGTGTAGTAAATTTTACTGGAAATGGCTCAGGCTTCAGAGCTAGGTACCTATGGTTTACTTGCTGCTCATTATTGTACAAATTGTACCAATAACCTATATGAACCTCAATTTCCTCATTTGTAAAATGGGGATGATAGTAGTATTTGCTTTATATCGTTCTACCAGAAACTAATAAATGTGAAGTGACTAGTTTATCTAGTTAGCACTAAGCATTGCAGGGAAATAAACTTTATAAAGAGTTTGACATTATAGTTTTAAAACAAACTTTGACACTTTATATACTTAAATGAGGCTATTCTAGTTAAAACATGTGTCAGGAAAATTATGGAATCTGACCAAAGTGTTATGAAGAGACCCTTTACCAAGTTGGAAGGTTGCAGTCAACATAGAATAGTTGATGGTAGTTAATAGAATAGATCTATATTACCATAACATCCCAATGAATTACATTCTTCAGTCAACTGGCTACAAGTCTATGTTTTTATACTCTAAATAATAACTTCTCAAGCTACTTAATATTCCAAAAAATATGACTTTGAAACATGCATCCAATCTTATGGGAGAATAACACAGATGTCTAAGAGAAAAAAGCTATTCTTATAAAGAGTACCTTTTTAATACATTTCAGAGTTTCTGCTATTATAAGAGAGATGCTTGTTTTTTTCCAACTAGTGTGTTGTATTAATGACTGGTGGACATTTTTCTAACATCATCCTGATACAACATGAATAATCAACAGGCATAGAAGTTAGTTTCACTGAAAGAAAAGGAATCCAAATTGTAAGGAAAATGGTACTATTATAATATTTATTTTCTATTGAATATGAGAACAAAAAATTATAATATCAAAAAAAGACCATTGTATCTTGCTGCCATAGAGAGAATTCTTTGAGAACTCTGTCTGCATTTGCTCAAAAGCATTTTCAGAGCATTACACAGTGATCTTTATGGAACACAGAAATGGCAATAGCCTGCTGTCCCATGATTTGAGATTCCCACTGTTATGAATTGCTGCTCCTCCCTTTCTTATAAGCAGAAGGGGATATCTGAAGTAGTCATCTCTCCAAAGTTTACAATCCCAATAACACCCAGCCCACACAACCCTAGCTATATGTAAGCTCTGAGGAATAAATACCCTATTGAACCCACACATCAGGGATCTTCTGCAAGAAAATCTAATGAAAAAGAAAGTGTTGATTATCCTTTTAGTATTAAGCCAATATCTTCAGTCATCTCTTTACAAATAGTGACTGGGAGGCTATGTCTTTTAGAAAAGGAGTTGTTTCGAATGAGAGTGTCAGACGGCATCATGTCTTATGGTTTAATGGTTCAACTTGGCCTCCTCTTGTATGACTCAAATCAAAGAAAATATTAGTAATACTGTGTTATATACTTGAAATTTGCTAAAAGAGTTGATTTTAAGTATTCTCACCACACACAAAAAATCATAATGATAAGAGGTGATTGATATGTTAATTAGTTTGATTATGGCTATCATTTCACAACATGTTGTATATATTCACAACACCTTTAATATATACAATTTTCATTTGTCGAGTGTACTGCAATAAAGCTGTAAAAATTAATAAATACGTTATCTGACTGACCATAAAAAGAAAGAAAAGAAAATGTTAATTCAGTTTGCATCTTGGTCAGTTTCAAAACCACTAGAAACAGACTTTAATTTATTTAGTGCTTATAATATGGCCCATCTTAAAGTAAGTTTTTGTATTTGGACCAAATTCTTAATCTTTGCCAGGAAAATATGACGATATCAGATATAAAACAACTTAGCCTCTCCAAAGAAGAGGCTAAAGCTAGGATACACCTAGAATCAACCAGAGTTCTCAGAGTTAATTTGGAAAAGGTAGATTTCCCATAGAAAGATAACCACGTTAAGTGTTCAGGCACAGATGATTGGGAAAACTGTTGGCATCACATGAACTTAGGAGTCTTAACAAATCTAGCTTCACTAATGTGGAAAAAAAATCAGGCACTGGCTATCTCAGAACTTTATACTAATTAAAGAGTTATAGGATGTGTGCTAGTATAGACAGGAAAGAGAACAGATGCGTATTAACACAGGAGATATCAATCTTATGTAAAATACTGTTTTTCCCCACGTGGGCAGACTTTTATACATAGACCAGCATTTGTCCATTAATTTATTTATTCATCCATCAAATATTCATTGACTTCCTATCATATGCCTAGCTCCATGCTGCATTATGGAGATGCAGAGATACTCACTTTTGTATAATGCCTATGCTTAAGAGCTTGTAGGTAGGGGCAATAAAGACTCTGTTGTATTATACTTGATTATAGTGTAGCATCCCAAGTACAGGAGAAAAAAGTGCAAGAGAGGGTCTCGTATAAAAAACCTTTTTTAGTAAGTAATTGTGTGGGTCTCAACTCACCCACAATAGAAACTGATTGTATAAAATAATCTATCTGCTCTTTTCTCTTAGCTCTCCAAATTTCATGATTTTTTTATACCTCTATAATGACGTTTAAAACTTCCTAAAAGACCATTTTATTTTTTTTATTTTTTTTTATTTATTTTTTTTTTTTGAGACGGAGTCTCGCGCTGTGTCACCCAGGCTGGAGTGCAGTGGCGCGATCTGGGCTCACTGCAAGCTCCGCCTCCCAGGTTCAGGCCATTCTCCTGCCTCAGCCTCCGAGTAGCTGGGACTACAGGCGCCCGCCACCGCACCCGGCTAGTTTTTTGTATTTTTAGTAGAGACGGGGTTTCACGGTGTTAGCCAGGATGGTCTCGATCTCCTGACCTCGTGATCCACCCGCCTCGGCCTCCCAAAGTGCTGGGATTACAGGCTTGAGCCACCGCGCCCGGCCTAAAAGACCATTTTAAACTGTAAAAATTATTTGTTCTGATGTTTTAATCATAAAAATCCCTTCTTTTTTCAATGTTAGGTAACATTTTGCAAAGCATTCATCTATATTTTGTTATAAAATCTGTTACTTGTATTAGTATAATTTTTAATTTGAGGTTAATGTTTGTCTTAAATTATTTAATTTATTTCAATTTTTAATTTTTTAATAAAGCTGATGCTTGTATGATTATTTTTAAAGCATTCTCTCAGTTTTAAAATTAAAGATGATCAAGGATATGCAAATTAAAACCACAGTGAGATACTACCTTACTCCAATAAGAATTGCCATTATTAAAAAGTAAAAAAAAATACATATTGGCACAGATATGATGCAAAGGGAACACTTATATGCTGGTGGGAATGTTAGTGCAACCTCTATGGAAAACAGTATGGAAATTTCTCAAAGAACTAAAGGTAGATCTAACATTTGATCCAGCAGTCCTACTACTGGTTAACTACCAAAAGTAAAATAAACCATAATATCGAAAACAGCTGCAATCATACATTTTTACCCAGCCCAACTCACAATTCCAAAGATATGAAATCAACCTCAACCTAAGTACCCATCAACTGATGAGTGAGTACCTACAATGTCATGGATTTATATCATGGAATACTACTCAGCCATAAAAAAGAACAAAATGATGTCTTTTACAGCAACTTGGATGGACCTGGAGGCCATTATCCTAAGTGAAATAACTCAGGAATGGAAAACCAAGTACCACATCTTCCCACTTATAAGTGGGAGCTAAGCTATGAGTATACAAAGGCATACAGAGTGGTATAATGGACATTGGAGACTCAGAAGGGATAAGGGTAGGAGGATGGTGAGGGATGAAAAAATCATCTATTGGGTACAATGTATGCTATTAGGGTGATGGGCACACTAAAAGCCCAGATTTCGTCACTACACAACTCATCCATGTCACCCTAAATCCCGTCCATTTGTACCCTAAATCTATTGAAATAAAAAATAACTTTTTAAAAATAAATAAAATTAAAGATGAAGAATGTGTAGAAATCAATTCTCTGCCACAATTAACCTGCTTTTTAAGGGTGGCTTCATTAGAGCGCTGTTTCATTTCATTTCAATTAAGATTACATCTACTCCAGACACTATAATAGGCTTTGTTGTACAGCAGTGAACAAGAAGAGGATGTTTTGTAAGATAATGAATTTTATACACTTCATTTTGTTGTTGTTGTTGTTGTTGTTGTTGTTGAGATAGAGTTCAGCTCTTGTTGCCCAGCTGGAGAGCAATGGCACGATCTTGGCTCACTGCAACCTCTGCCTCCCAGGATCAAGCGATTCTCCTGCCTCAGCCTCCCAAGCAGCTGGGATTACAAGCATGTGCCACCATGCTCAGCTTATTTTTGTATTTTTTTTTCAGCAGAGACGGGGTTTTGCCATGTTGGCCAGGATGGTCTCCAACTCCTCACCTCAGATGATCCACCCACCTCAGTTTCCCAAAGTGCTGGGATTACAGGCGTGAGTCACTGCACCTGGCCTATACAAAGCATCCTAAAAGATTATCTGCATTGAAGAGATTCTTGACTCTAAGGTGAATCACTGTAAGTAGGCAAATATGTAAATAGACAAATAGTATAACACAACCGCACACCCTGTTGAGAACCATCTTTGTGCCAGATAACTGTCCTACTATGGACCCTAAAACCAACCACACACAAACCATACACGCCAAGAGTGCTGAAACATTCCCTCATGGGTTTTCCAGCTACCTTCAGAACTTACCCAAATTGACACCAATGTGCCTGTTCTGTCTTACTGCTCTCTGCACTCATCTGTCTAAGTCTCAGATTCCCATTTGGCTCTCAATCTTGGCTTCTCATGCTTGGCTCAAGATCCCTAGCTGCTTATAGACAAAATTTCCTGGCTCAAAATTTCCTGGTCTCTCCCCCTTAGAGACTGTTCTGGTATTTGCTCTGTGGCCTAAGCATCATAAGCCATGGATAAAAGACACTACTGACATCTGCTGTTGTCCCAGAATATAAAGACCACCAAAGCCAGCCCTCCAAAAGAAGCTAGACACCAAATTTATCTGAGTCACCTTTCTTCCAATACATACAAGGCTGTATTACTTGGGTTCTTATCATCTTCTTACCCATCATTCTTTTACTTAGCACAGTGTGACCTAAAATAAAGCACTCCTTGTCATCCCTCTAAACACCTCCTGTGCTTTTGTACTTCTGAGCCTTTGTATGTTGGAATGTTTTCTAGAACTTGTTTTAATTCTAGGAATTCCTTCAAATCAGCAAAGTCAGGTCAGTTGTCATTTCCTCTTAGAAGTATTCTGACATTCCAGGCCGAGTGAGAAAAACTCTCATTTGTGACCACACATTAGTTAATTCACTCTTCAGTAATTGTATCACTTTCTCAGCTGTTTTCCAAAACTACTAAGAGTTCCATAGAGTCTTAGGCAGCATCTCATTCACCCCTGAATCCCTGGTGCCCAGAATAAAACTTGGGATGAAGGACATGCATCACTAAGTGTGAACTGAGCATGTGAATATATTCGTAACAATGGCTGCTTGACTGTTAATGTCATTGTGCATGGGTCAGTGTCAGGTTTGGAAATAGTTTCATCTTTTCCATTTATAATTGTATTGTATTCTCCTGCTGCTGTTTGCTTTTCTCAGGTTTTTATTAGGAATAAATATTTATGTGAATTTTTCCCTGTGATGCTTGGGGATATTTGTTGTAAATACTTACCTTGGCATTTGTCCCTTCTGGTGGGACACCAGCAGTCATTTAGTCAACACGTCTTTATGTGTGGAAGTATTGTATAGAGCACCCGAACCACTGTATCTTCATTGTTTAACTTACTGTTTATTATGAAAACACTTTCTTTCTACCACCTTACCTCCTTATATCTTTCATCAGAGCCCTTCAAATTCAGTACAATCTTCATTGCTGGAGATTTATGATAAACTTCTGAAATTAGCCGTCTCAAGTTTATTCAGGTGGCAAAACCATAAGAATGACACATGTTGATGTATTGAACTCCCATTTAAAGGAGAAGCAATTTTACTAACAGAAAACATGGCTATATTATGTGTATATAATATAAAAATCACAGCACCAAATGCACACATCTTTGCAAAAGAAGGAAATTGGTCAACACAATATAATCACTGAAGTTATTCCTTGCTTAATTCTCTCCATTTGCTGTGAAAACACAGAATAGAAATATTCCACAATAGTACATTTCAGACTGTGTCGTTATGCTATGTCTTGAAACGTGATTTTCAAACTATGTTTCTGTAGAACACGTGTATTACTCCACTAAATTAAGTAGCAGCAATATTTTTCCTAACTTATAGCTAAATTTAATAAATATCATTTAGTCCATTTCCTGTTTTTCTCTCTAAATACTTTTCACTCAAATTCTTTATATGTCACCTGCTAGTAGACGGCAAAATTAATTTACAAGTAGTGATGAATGTCAATTCAAACCCTCCAATAACGATAATAATAATCACCCTTAATCATCACTTTTACATGTGCCAACCACTATGTGAGAGCTTTATATATACTATATAACTTAGTTTTCCCAATAACACTAGAGAATATTTCCATTTTACAGTGAGGAAATTGAAGTTACCGAAGATAAATAACTTACCTAATGCCTCTTAGAGTCTATGCTTCTTTATTATTCTCCTGTCTAGCTTCTCTGTGATCCTCTGGGAACATATTAAAGTAGATAGAAGATAATATTCTTATCAAAACTCTTTGTGGTGTTTGTGTGACGGAGAAGGTAACCCACAACTGTAGGCCTGTGTTCCATAGAGCTTTTATTGTGTTTCTAGTTTTGGTAGTGAGTGGGTCTTTTTTTTCCCCCATTTGTTTGGTTTTTTGCAACACATACATTGAACTTGAATACTTCCAACAATGGTCTGCTGCCACAAGGGTTCTGTCATGTTAGCAAGGTTTTCCCAGTTAATTCTCAGTTGAGCTGCCTTCTTTCAAGTTTTATATCCATCATTGCTAGGGTGCTAACTTGAGTTGTTTTGTTCCAACACATGTGGCTTGAGTGAAAAGAAAGTACATTTAGTACTATATTCATTGGGGCTGAATTCAGGGGCTGTTATATTTTCCCCCTTCCAGAGAGCAATAGAATTCTCTGAATTTATAGCCACCAGGGAGCTTTTATGAACCATGAAATTTTGTACATCATTTAGATAAATCATTGAGTTTTGTGCAGCTCTGTCACGTGATTTGAGATGCTTTCCAGCATATCTGGGTTCAGAAATCAATGAATGGATTATACTTATCAACACAGGTCATTCTTCATCTGTGACAGACAGTGTATGGAAAGTAGATTCACATTAATTTTTAATAAGATTCACAAATAACATCCCTTTAGGGAACAGAAAAGGATAAAGATGTGCAGGGTTTACTCTAAAATACATTAAAAACCCACATCAAATATACACCAAGGCAAATATCAAAGTACTCCCAGGTATAGTCCAAATGACGGTAGAGAAGAGCATCAATTTGCTTAAAATTTGTCCGCAGAGCCTTCACTTGGCACACACAGCTCACCATCTGTGGCGTCCCATTAACACTCAGCTGGCACAGCCCCTTTGGTAAGTGCACCTCCACAGGCCTGCTCCCTGCCTTCTCAGCATGATGTGTAAGGTCGTGGTTATGAACAAATGCTCATGTACCTCCTCCATCCTGTGATGCATTATGGTTTAGAGCACGCTTAGTGGCTTAAGAACTGGCCCCCGTCCTTTTCAAAAAGATATTAACGAGAAAGTACTATATGATGACAAGGTACAACACAGAAGAACATTACTAAAACACTACTCTTAAAGCAATGCTTGTCTTATGGTGTTGGACAGTGTTGGCCTCTCATACCTATTGATACAACCAGGTCTTGAAACTTCTCTTGCCATCTTATCTTTATGACAGGTAGAGACTCCCTTATCTGCTCCCCTGTCTTTGATCATCCTCAGACTTCAATATGTAGCCCATTGCTTTTTTCTTGTCACACACAGCTATTGGGTTATATGATTCTTTCTGATGTTTCTATCTTCCAGCTGTATACATTTGTCTTCAGTTATAACTTCTACACTGTGATTCAGACATACAAATCTAAATACGTTGGGACACCTGCATTTCACAGTACTCAAATTCAAATAACAAAAACAGAATCCATTAACTCCACACCTTCCACACTGATTCTTCTAGTTGATGGTCTCATCTTCTCCAGGAAAATGGAAATCATTCTTGACTTAACCCTCTCCTACATATCTTTTATTTGATCCATCACCAAGTCATCCTAATTTTATCTTCTAAATGTTCTAGCATGTACTCCCTTCTTATTCTCCATAATTACTCTTTACTAACCAAGTTGAGGCCTTAATCATTTGGCTACAGAATTTCAGTTGCTTACTAACTGTTTTCTCTTACTTCAGTATTGCTCCAATCTCATAACCAATTTTCTAAACGACAACCAAAGGGGTCTCTCTACGACATACACCTGGTCTTCCTATCACTCTAGTCCTTGAAACATTTAGAGACTTCCTATTAACTTTGAGATAATTTAATTTAAACTCCTTAGGATAGCACATAAATATCTTTATGTCCTGACATAGTTTGCCTTTTAACCTCACTCTCAATCTTATATTTTATACTTTAATAAATATATTACTTTTAGCTTTTTGTGTCCTTCTTTCACTTTAATTGAATAGAGACATGCATATTTCTTTTGTTGGCTAACTTACTCATCCTTCAAGGTGTCATTTTCATCTGGGATACATACATTAATCCAAAGTTGGACTAAGTGCTACTCTGTACTTGTAAAATACCCAATGTATATCCATGTCATTTTTATTATGGTATTATATGCCATCTTATCCACAAATATATAAGCTCTTTGGGACCTACCTCCCTATTTTAATCTTTTATTTCTCTCTTCTACCCCTCGTGCCTAGCATAGTATCCGACATGTAGTGAGTGCTCAGTAAGTGTTTCCTGATCTGAACTGAGAGAGATTTTGAACATTAAGAACGCTAAGGATACACGGAGGAGCATGACTTAAATATTGCGTTCCTCATGACTATATCTTAGTATTCAATTTGAAAAGTGTTTAGTATTCCAGGCATGGAAGCTCAAACCTGTAATCCCAGAATTTATGGAGACTGAGGCAGGTTTCAAGACAAGCCTGGCAAACATGGCGAGAACACATCTCTACTAAAAATACAAAAATTAGCCAGGTGTGACATACACCTGTAATCCCAGATACTTGGGTGGCTGAGGCACAAGAATCATTGCAATCTGGGAGGCAGAGGTTGCAGTGAGCCGAGATCACACCACTGCACTCCAGCATGGGTGACAGAGCAAGACTGTCTCAAAAAAAAAAAAGTTTAGTAAATTCATTTCTGATGCTTTCAAAGTTAGGATACAGGAGGAGGTTAAGATAGTTTTGTTTGTTTTTTGTTTGTTTTTGAGACAGAGTCTCACTCTGTCACCCAGACTAGAGTGCAGTGGCACGATCTCGGCTCACTGCAACCAACCTCCGCCTCCCAGGTTCTAAGTGATTCTCTGGCCTCAGCCTCCCGAGTAGCTGGGATTACAGCCACACGCCACCACGCCTGGCTAATTTTTGTATTTTTAGTAGAGACAGGGTTTCACCATGTTGGCCAGGCTGGTCTCGAACTCCTGACTTCAGGTGATTCACCCGCCTCAGCTTCCCAATGTGCTGAAATTACAGGCATGAGCCATGACACCCTGCTCTGTCCCAGGGAGGTGGGGCTTTTATCTATAAGTGCCTGACTGGGGCTGTAGCTTTTTTTTCAGAAATGTGCTGCCCAGAGAGGAAGGCACCTAGAGAGGCAGTCTGGGTGCAGCGACTTTGCTGAGCTGCAATGCTCTCCGCCAAGTTCGAATTTCCTGGTGGCTTTGTTTGAGATGTTACATGTAATGTCACAATGAATGTACACCCTGTGATATTATTTGTAATATCCTAGGGGGATGTTATACCTAATGTCACAGTGGGTGTACACCAGGTGTATACACCCACTGTGACATTATTCATAATATTCTAGGAAAATGTTACTCCTAATGTCACAGTGGGTGTACACCATGTTTGTATACCCTGTGATATTATTTGTAATATCCTAAGGGGATGTTACTCCAATGTCACAGTTGGTGTACACCACGTGTGTTCACCCTGTGGTATTATTTGTAACATCCTGATGGGATGTTACTTCTAATTTCACAGTAAGTGTACACCATGTGTGTTATAGGGGGATGTTACTTCTAAAGTCACAGTGGATGTACACCATATGTGTACACCCTGTGATAATATTCATAATATTTGGGGGGGTTTACTCCTAATGTCACAGTGGTTGTACTGCCTGTGTGTACAAACTGTGTTATTATTCATAATATCCTAGGGAGATATTACTCCAAATATCACAGTGGATGTACAACCTGTGATATTATCAGTAATATCCTAAGGGATATTATGCCTAATGTCACAGTGTGTGTACACCCTGTGATATTATTTGTAATGTCCTAGGGGAATGTTACTCCTAATGTCACAGGGGGCGTCCATCCTGTGATATTAATTGTAATTTCCTAGGGGGATGTTACTTTTATTTCACAGGGAGTGTACACCCTGTGATATTATTCATAATGTCCTAGGGGAATGTTACTCCTAATGTCACAGGGGGTGTACACCCTGTGACACTGTTCATAATATCCTAGGTTGATGTCACTCCTAATGTCACAGTTGGTGTACATTCTGTAATATTATTCTTAATATCCTAGGTTGATGTTATTCCTAATGTCACAGAGGGTGTATACCCTGTGATATAACTGGTAATATCCTAGGGAGATATTACTCCTAATGTCACAATGGGTGTACACCCTGTGATATTATTTGTAATATCCTAGAGTGATGTTACTCCCAATGTCACAGGGGTTGTACTCCCTGGGATATTATTTGTAATATCCTTGAATTTTATTACTTATAATATCACAGGGGATGTACGCCTTGTGATATCATTCGTAATTTTCTAGAAGTTTGTTACTTTTAATATCCTGGTAGGTAGAGGATGATATTACACCCAATATCACAAGAGGTGCACGCCAATTTTATGATATCGTTCATAATATCCAGGAAGAGAAAGGATACTGTTATTCCCAATATCGCAGGAAATGTAACCCCCTTGGTGATATTGTTCCTAATATCAAGGTGGCGGGGGGAGTATGATATTATTCCCAATATCACAGGAGGTGTACAACGCCCTGACATATTATTTCCAATATCCACGTGTGGAGATGATCATATTACTTTCAATATTGCAGTGGGTGTACAAATCCCCTGTAACATTGTTCCTAATATCCTAGGGGAAAGAGGGTGATATTACTCCCAATATCACAGGTGCTGTACACCACTTATGTGATACTGTACTAACATCCATGGGAAAAAGGATGAAATTACTCTCAGTATGGCAGGAAATGTACACCCCCTCTGTGATATTGTTCCTAATATTTAGGGGAGAAGAATATAGTATAATTCCCATTATCGCAGGGGTGTTCACCTCGCATGTGATATTGTCCCTAATATCCAGGGTGTAGGGAGAATTATATTACTCCCAATATTGCAGGGGGTGTACACCTTCCCTGTGATATTGTTCCTAATATCCAGGTAAGAAGAGGATGATATTACTCCCAATATCGCATGGGGGTCTACACACCTTCTGTGATATTGTTTTTAATATCCAGGAAGGAGATTATGATGCTACACTCAATACCACAGGAGGTGAACACCTCCCCTGTGATATTGTTCCTAATGTCAATGAGAGGAGAGCATATTATGCCCAATATTGCAGGAAGAGTTCACCCTCTTTGTGATATTGTTGCTAATATCCAGGGAGAGGATGACATTACTCCTAGTATCGCAGGGGATGTACAACACCCCTGTGATATTATTCCTAATATCCAGGAGGAGAGAAGATTATAGTACTCCTCATATTGTGAGGCATATCCACCCTCCCTGTGATATTGTTCCTAATATCCAGGATTAAGGGGATAATATTAATCCCAGTATCACAGTGAGTGTACACTGCCTCTGTAATATTGTTCCTAATATCCATGGGTATAAAAGATGATATTACTCCCAATATCGTAGGGACTGTATATCCCTCCTGTGATATTGTTTCTAATATCCAGTTTGGGGGAGAGGATGATATTACTCACAATATTGCAGGAGACAGACACCCTCGCTGTGATATTTTTTCTAATATCCAGGGTGATAGAGGATAATATTACTCCCAATATCGCAGGGCATGTACACCTCCCTTATGATATTCTTCTCATATCCAGAAGAAAAAAGGATGATATTACTCCCAATATCATAGCAGCTGTACAACCCCCTGTGATATTGTTTCTAAATCCAGGGGGTGAGAAGACGATATTACTCCCAATATTGCACGAGGTGTACATACCCCCTATTATATTGTTCCTAGTATTTAGTGAGGGAACATATGATATTACTCCCAATATCACAGGGGATATACACCCCCACTGTGATATTGTTCCTAATATCTGGGAGGGAGAAGATGATATTACTCCCAATATCACAGGAGGTGTACACTCTTTCTGTGATATTGTTTCTAATATCCAGGAGGGAGAGGATGATATTACTCTCAATATCACAGGGTGTTTATATCCCCCACTGTGATATTGTTCTTAGTATCAAAAGGGAGAGAGGATGATATTACTCCCAATATTGCAGCAGGTGTACATCCCCCGTGTAATATTATTTCTAAACCTAGGGGGTGAGAAGATATTACTCCCAATATCGCACAGGGTGTACACTCCCCCTGTGATATTGTTCCTAATATTTAGTGAGGGAAAGGATGATATTACTGTTAATATTGCACAAGGCATGCACATCCACTGTGGTATTGTTCCTAATATTCTGGGAGAGGAGAGGATGATATTACTCCCAATATTGCAGTAGGTGTACACCCCTCCCCGAGATATTGTTTCTAATATCTAGAAGGCGAAAGGATATTACTTTTAATATCACGTAGGATGTACACCCTTCCTGTAATATGGTTCCTAATATCCAGGGGAAAAGAGCATGATATTACTCCCATTATCGCAGGGGCTGTACAGCCCCCCAGTGATTTTTTTTCTATATACAAAAAGGGAGAGGCTGATACTCCTCCCAATATAGCAGGGGTGTACACCCCCCGTGTAATATTGTCCCTAATATCCAGGGGGTAGAGGATAATATTACTTACAATATCACAGGGGTTGTACACCCCCACAGTGATGTTGTTCCTAATATCCAAAAAGGGACACTTTGACATTACTACCAATATGGAAAGGTGTGTACACACCCTATGTGATGTTGCTCATAATACACAGGGGGAAAGACGATAATATTGCTCCCAATATTGCAACTGGTGTACATCTTCCCTGTGATATTGCTCCTAATATCCAGATGAAGAGAATATATTACTTTGAATATCGCAGGAAGTATACACTTTCTCTTTAATATTGTTGCTAGTATTTGGGGAGAGGGGGAAGAAAATGATATTACTTCCAACATTGTAGAACATGTACACTCTCCCTGTGATATTGTTGCTAATATCCAGGTGGGCAGTGAATGATATTACTCCCAATATCGCAAGGCGTGTACACCCATCCTGTGATATTGTTTCTAATGTTTAGATAAAGAGAGGATGATATTGTTTTCAATATCACAGGGGGTGTACACCCCACCTGTGATGTTGTTTTTAATATCCAGGGAAAGACAGGATAACATTACTCGCAATATCACAGAAGGTATACACCCTAACTCTGATATTGTTTTTAGTATCCAGGGAGGGAGAGGATGATATTACTCCCAATATCGCTGAGTATGTACATACCCCCTGTGATATTGTTCCTAATATCAAAGGAGAAAAAGGATGATATTACTCTCAATATCCCAGGATGTGTACACCACCACCCCGTGATATTGTTTTTAATATCCAGAAGAGGAGAGGTTGATATTACTCCCAATATCGCAGTAGGTGTATACCCACCCTGTGATATTGTTCCTAATATCCAGGGGAGGAGAGGATGATGTTACTCTCAATATCTCAGGAACTGTACACTCCCCCTGTGATATTGTTCTTAATATCTAGAAGGAAAGAAGATGATGTTACTCCCAATATCGTAGGGGGTATACACCCCCCACTTTGATATTGTTCCTAATGTCCAGGAAGGGAGAGGAAGATATCATTTCTGTTATCGAAAAGGGTGTGCTCCCCTTCTGTGACATTGTTTCTAATGTTTCGAGGGTGAGGATGATATTACTCCCAATATCACAGGGGACGTACACTCCCACTGTGGTATTGTTCCTAATACACAGGAGGTTAGAAAATGATAATACTCGCAGTATCACAGGGAGTGTACACCCTTCCTGTGATATTGTTCCTAATATCCAGGTGGGTAGAGGATATTACTCTCAATATCTCAGGGGGTTAACACCCCCACATGATATTGTTTCTAATATCCAGAAGAGGATAAAATTATATTATTATTAATATCGCAGAGAGTATACACCCTTCCTGTGATATTGTTCATAAAATAAAAGGAGAAGAGAGGATGATATTACTCTCAATATCGAAGGGGTTCTAACCCTCTGTGATGTTTCTAATATTCAGAAGGGAGACTCTTATATTACTTCTAATATTCCAGGGGGTGTACAGCTTTCCTGTGATTTTGTTCCTAATATTCAGGAGAGAAGAGGATACTATTCCAAGTATCACAAAAAGTGTAAACCTCCCTGATGATATGGTTCCTAATATCCAGGTGTGAGGATAATATACTAACAATATCACAAAAGGTGTAAACTTCCTCTGTGATATTGTTCCTAATATTTAGGCAGGGAGAGGATAATATTACTTCCATTATCACAGGGAGTATACATCAATTTTGTGGTATTGTTCCTAATATCCAGGGGAAAGGGTTTGATGTTCATCGCAATACTGCTAGGGGAGTACACCCATGCTGTGATATTATTTCTAACTTCCAGAAAGGTAAAGGATAATATTACCCCCAATATCGCAGGGCTCCCCCCTACCCCCCTGTAATATTGTGCCTAATATGGAGGGGGTGAAAGGATGATATTACTCCCATTATCGCAGGGAGTGTACACCACCTCTGTGATATTGTTCCTAATACCAACAGGGCGAAAGGATGATATTACTCCCCATATCGCAGGAAATGTACACCTCCCCTGTGATATTGTTTGTAAGATCCATTGGGGGAGAGGATGATATCACTCACAATATCTCAGAAGTTGTACATTCCCCTGTGATATGGATCATAATATCCAGGGGAAAAGAGTATATTGCTCCCAATATCACGGGGAATGTGCACTGCTTGTGTAATGTTGTTCCTAATATTCAGGGAGGAGAGAATGTTATTACTGCCAATATTGCAGGAAATGTACATATCCCCTGTGATATTGTTTCTACTCTACGGGGAGGGAGAGGATGATAATACTCCCAATATCTCGGGGGGTGTATACTTTTTTATGACATTGTTTATAATATCCATGAAAGAGGATAATACTGCTGCAAGTAGAGTAAATACCATGTGTGTACACCCCCTGTGATAAGGTTCATAATGTCCATTGGGGGAGAGGGTCATATGGTTCGTAATATCCAGGAGGGAAGAAGGTGATATTACTCCTCATATCGCGGGGGGTGGGACACCCCCCCCC
This sequence comes from Theropithecus gelada, assembly GCF_003255815.1. Classification (NCBI taxonomy): domain Eukaryota; kingdom Metazoa; phylum Chordata; class Mammalia; order Primates; family Cercopithecidae; genus Theropithecus; species Theropithecus gelada. The sequence continues at coordinate 29,942,960 of NC_037679.1, read as the reverse complement.
CCGTGATATGGTTTGTAGTATCCAGGAGGGAGAAGGTGATATTACTCCCCATATCGTGGGGGACGTATACCCCCCTGTGATATGGTTTGTAGTATCCAGGGGGGGGAGGGTACTATTACTCCCCATATCGCAGGGTGCATACACCCCCCTGTGATATGGTTCATAATAGTCAGGAGGGGAGAGGGTGATATTACTCCCCATATCGCGGGGGATGTACATCCCTTGTATAGACACCATGTGTGTACTCCCCTTGTGATATTACTTGTAATACCTGGCGAGATGTTACGTTTAATGTCACAGTTGGTATACCCCTGTGATATTAATGGTAATATTCTAGGAGGATGATCTACCTAATGACACTGTGCGTGTACACCATGTGTGTATACCCTGTGATATTATTCATAATGTTATAGGAAAATATTACTCCTATTTTCACAGTGGGTGTACCACCATGTGTACACCCTGTGATATTATTTGTTATATCCTAGGAGATGTTACTCCTAATGTCACAGTGGGCGTACACCATATGTGTTCAACCTGTGGTATTATAAAATCCTAGGGGGATGTTATTCCTAATTTCACATAAGTGTACACCATGTGTGTATGCCCTGTGATATTATTAGTTTAATTATAGGGAGATGCTACCTCTAATGTCACAGTAGGTGTACACCATATGTGTACACCCTGTGATAATATTAGTTGTATTTCAGGGGGATTTAATCCTAATATCACAGCAGTTGTACAGCCTGTGTGTACAACCTGTAATATTATTTGTAATATTCTAGGGAGATATTCCTTCTAATATCACAGTGGGTGTAGACCTTGTGATATTATTCGTACTATCCTAGGAAGATATTACTCCTAATATCACAGTGGGTATACTACCTGTGATATTAGCAGTAATATTCTAGGGGGATATTATGCCGTATTTCACAGTGTGTGTACAACTTGTGATATTATTGGTAATATCCTAGGAAAATGTTACTCCTAATGTCACAGGTGATGTATAACCAGTGATATTATTCGCTATTTTCTAGGGTGATGTTACTACTAATGTCACAGGGGGTGTACATTCTGTGATATTATTCTTAATATCCTAGGTGGATGTTAATTATGATGTCAAAGAGCGTGTATACCCTGTGATATTACTGGTAATATCCTAGGAGGATGTTACTCTTGATTCATAATGGGTGTACACCCTGTGATATTATTCATAATATCCTAGGGTGATGTTACTCCCAATGCCAAAGGGGTTGTACTTCCTGGGATAGTATTTGTATCTTTGGGTGATACTACTTATAGTATGTCTACTCCTAATGTCACAGGGGGTGTACTCCTTTTGATATTATTCATAATTTTCTCGAAGTTTGTTACTTTTAATGGCACGAGGGTACACACATTGTGATATTATTTGTAATATTCTAAAAAGATATTACCTCAAATATAACAGTGGGTGTACATACATCATGTATACTTTGTGATATTCACAATATTTTAGGAAGCTATAACTCTTAATATCACAATGGGCGTATAACATGTGCGTACACCCACTGTGATATTCATAATATCCTAGGTAGTTATTCTAATATCACAATGGGTGTACACCTTGTGATATTTTTCATAATATTTTGGGAAATATTACTTCTAATGAATGTACACCATGTGTGTACACTTTGTGATATTATTAGTAATGTCTAAGGGAGATATTACTCCTAATATCACAGTGGGTGTACATTCTGTGATATTATTTGTAATATTCTAGGAATATATTACTCCTAATGTTATAGTGGGTGTACACACTGATATTACTTGTAATATCCTAGGGGGATGTTACTCCTAATTTCACAGTGGATGTACATCCTGTGATATTTTTGGCAATATCCTAGGCGGGGTGTTACTTTTAATGTCACTGGGGATGTACACCCTTTGAAATTATTCATAATATTCTAGGGGGATATTACCCCTAATGTCAAAGGGGGTGTTCACCCTGTGATATTATTTGTAATATCCTAGGGGCATTTTACTCCTAATGTGCACACCCTGTGGTATTATTCGTAATATCCTAGGAGAATGTTACTACTAATGTCACAACGGTTGTACACCCTGCTATATTATTCATAATATCCTATGGAGATGTTACTCCTGATGTCACAGGGGTGTACTCTATGTGGTATTATTCATAATATGTTATGGGGATATTTCTCCTAATGTCACAGAGGGTGTACATTTTGTCATATCATTTGTAATATCCTAAATATGTTACTCCTCATGTTACAGGAGGTGTACACCCTGTGATATTATTTGCAATACCTTAGGGGGATGTTACTTTGAATGTCACAGAGGATGTACACCCTGATATAGTATTCGAAATATCCTAAAGTGATGTTAATGTTAATGTCACAGGAGGTGTACCCCAGATGTATAAACCACCAGGGATATTATTCATAATATCCTAGGGAAATGTGACTGCTGATTTCACAGTGGGCTACACAATGTGTGTATAACCTGTGATATTATTCATAATATCTTAGGGGGATGTTACTCCTAAAGTCACAGTGAGTGTACACCGTGTGTGTATAACCTGTGATATTTATCGTAATATTATAGAGGGATGTCAGTTCTAATGTGACAGTGAGTGTACACCACGTGCATACACCCTGTGATATTATTCATATTATAATAGGGGGATGTTACTTCTAGTGTCACAGTGGGTTTACACCCTGTGATATTATTTGTAATATCCTGGGGAGATATTACTCCTAATATCACAGTGGGTGTACATGCTGTGTATACACATTGAAATATTATTTGTAACATCTTAGGCAGATATTACTCCTAATATAACAGAGGATGTCAACCCTGGGACATTATTCATAATATTCTGGGGAGACAATACTCTTAGTGTTACAGTGGGTGTACACCTTAGTATATTATTTGTAATATATTGTTGAGATATTTTACTGATATCATGGTGAATTGACACCCTGGGATATTGTTTGTAATATCTTGTGGAGATATTACTCCTAATGTCACAGTGAATATACACTCTGGGATGTTATTTGTAATATCCCGGAAAGATATTACTTCTAATATCCCGGTGGATGTACACCCAATTATATTATTGGTTATATCCCAGGAAGACATTACTCCTTATACCACAGTGGGTGTTCACCCTGAGATACTGTTCATAATATCCTGGGGAGATATTACTTTTTATATCACAGCTGGTGTACATGTACACCCTGGGATATTATTCATAAAATCCTGGGGAGATATTACTCTTATATCACAGTGGATATACACCATATGGGTACACTCTGGGATATTAATTATTCATAATATCCTGATATGATTCCTAATATCACAGTCAGTTTACACCACGTGTGTACACACTGGGATATTGTTTGTAATATCCGGGGGAGATATTATTCTTCTAGTATTACATTGGATGTACATCATCTGAATACACCTTGGATATTATTCATAATATCCTGGGGACATATAACTTTTCTAAGACTACAGTGGTTGTACAACATTTGAGTACAATCTGGGATATTATTCATAATATCCTGCAGAGATATTACTCTCCTAAAACCACATAGGGTGTACATTATGTGTTTACACTCTGCAATATTATTCACAATATTTTGGGGAGATGTTACTCTCCTGATATCACAGTGTGTTTACACCTTGTTTGTACATCCTAGGATATTATTCATAATATCCTGGGGAGACATGACTCTCCTAATATCAAAGTAGGTGTTCACCATGTTTGTACACCCTGGAATAATATTTGTAATATCCTGGGGAAATAGTACTCTCCTAATATCACAGTGGGTTTACACCATGTGTGTACACTCTGGGATATTATTTGTAATATCATGGGAAGATATTACACTCCTAATATAAAAGTGAGTATATAACATGTGTATACAACCTGGGATATTATTAAAAATATTCTGGGGAGGTATTCACCTCCTAATATTACAGTGTGTGTATACCATGTGAGTACACCCTGGGATATTATTTGTAATATTCTGGAGAAGTATTACCCTCCTAATATCACAGTGTGTGATATTACACCCAGTGTCGCAGAGGGTGTACACTCTTTCTTTAATATTGTTCCTAATATCGAGGGGGGGGAAATAATATTGCCCCTAATATTGCGCGTGTTGTACACCCCCCTTGTAATATTTTGTTCCTAATATCTAGGAGGAGAGAGAATTAGGTCACTCAAGATATCACAGGGGGTGTACATTCCCAGTGATATTGTTCCTAATATCCAGGGGGGGAGTGGATATTACTCCCTATATGGCAAAGGATTTACACCCCGCCTTGTGATATTGGTCCAAATATCCAGGGGCTGAGAGGATGATATTACTCTCAATATCTCAGGGGGTATACATCCCGCTTGTGATATTGTTCCTAACATCCATGAGAGGAGAGGATGATATTACTCCCAATAGCGTAGTTGGTGTACACCCCTTCAGTGATATTGCTTCTAATACCTAAGAGAGGAGAGAATAATATTACTTGCAGTAGGTATACACTTTCCTTGTGATATTGTTCCTAATATCCTGGAGAAGAGACGATAATTATTCCTGTCAATATCACAGAAAATGTACACTCCCCCTGTGATATTGTTCCTAATGTTAAGGAGGAGAGAGAATAATATTACACCCAAGATCGCAAGGGGTGTACAAACCCTGTGATATTGTATATAATATCCAGATGGGGAGAGGATTATATAACTCAAAATATCACAGGGCATGTCCACCCCTCCTGTGATATTGTTCCTAATATCCAGGTGGAGAGATGATATTACTCCCAATATTGCAGAAGGTAGACACCCCCCCGTGATATTGTTTCTAATATTCAGGAAGTGAAAATATATTACTCCCAATATATCCAGAAGTGTACACACCCCCTTTAATATTGTTTCTAATATCCAGTTGGAAAGAAAATGATATTACTCCCAAATTTGCATGGGGTGTACACCACTCCTGTCACATTGTTTCTAATATCCAGGTGGAGAGAGCATAATATTACATCCAGTTTTGCAGGGGGTGTACAGCCCCGCAGTGATATTTTTCCTAATCTTCAGGGATTAGAGGATGATCTTACTCTTAGTATCACAGGGGCTGTACACCACTCCTGTGATATTGTTCCTGACATCTTGAGTGGGAGAGGTTGTTATTACTCCCAATATTGCAGGGGGTGTACACCCACCCTGTGGTATTGTTCCTAATATCCAGTGGGGGAGAGGATATTATTCCCAATATTAGAGAAGGGGCACACACTCTCTGTGATATTGTTCTTAATATCCAGTGGGGGAGAGGATGATATTACTCGCAATATCGCAGGGGGTTTACACCCTTCCTGTGATATTGTTTGTAATATCCAGGGAAGGAGAAAATGATATTAATCTCAATGTCCCATGGGGTGTACACTCCCCCCGCCGTGCTGTCGTTTCTAATATCCAGGGAGAAAGTGGATGAAATTACTTCCTATAACACAGGGAGTGTACATCACCCCTATGATAGTGTTCAAAATATCCATGGAAGGAGAGTATGCTATTACTCTCAATATCACAGGGTGTGTACATCTCTCTTCTGATATTGTTCCTAATATTTAGAGGGAAATAGAATAATATTATTTCCAATATCACAGTGGGTGTACAGACCCCATGATACTTTCTGTTATATCCAGGGAGGAAGAGAACGATATTACTGTCAATATCGTAGGGGGTATATACCCACCCTGTGAAGTTTTTTCTTAATATTCAGGGGAAAAGAGGATGACATTACTCTCGGTATTGCAGAGGGTATACACCCTCCGTGTTATTGTTCCTAATATCCAAGGGGGGAGAGGATGGCATTACTCCCCATATCGTAGGAAGTGTATAACCCCCTGTGATACTATTCCTAATACCCAAAGAGGAAGAGGATGATATTACTCCCATTATTGCAGGGTGTGTACACCACCCGCCCCCCCGATATTGTTCCTAATATCCAGGGGGTGAGAGGATGACATTACTCTCAATGTCGCAGTGAATGTAGACCGTTTCTGTGATATTGTTTTTAACATCCAGGGATCAAAGAATATTACTCCCAACATTGCAAGGCTTGTACACCTCCCCTGTGATATTGTTTCTAATAACCAGCGGGGGAGATGATATTACATACAATACCGCAGGCAGTGTACATGCCCCATGTGATATTGTTCCTAATATCGGTGGGAAGACAGGATGATGTTACTTTCAATATCGCCGGTCCTATATACCATCCCTGTGATATTATTCCTAATATCCAGTGGGGAGATGATGATATTACTTCCGTATCACAGGAGGTGTATATCTTCTGGTGATATTGTTCCTAATATCCACGGGGGGAGAAAATGATATTACTCAAAATATGGTTGGGGGCGTACAGCCCCCCTTTGATATTGTTCCTAATGCTCTGGTGTGGAGAGGATGATATTACTTGCAATATCACAGGGATTGTACACCTACCCTGTGATATTGTTCCTAATATCCATGGGCAGAGAGAATATTACTCCAAATATCTCATTAAGTGTACATCCATCCTGTGATGTGGTTCCTAATATCAAGCAGGGGAAAGGATAATATTACATGCAATATCGCAGGGGGTGTCCACCCCCGCTGTGATATTCTTCCTAATATCTGAGGGATAGAGAATAATATTACAATATCGCAGAGGGTTCTCCCCAGTGATATAGTTCCTAATATCCAGGAAATAAGATGATATTACTCCCAATACTGCAGAATGTGTACAACCCCTGTTTTTTTTTTTTTTTAATATCCAAAAAGAAAGAGGATATCACTCCCAATATCACTAAGGTTGCACACCCCTTCTGTTATATTGTTCCTGATACCCAGAACGAAAGAGGATGATATTACTCCCAGTATTGCAGGGGATGTACATATCCCTGAGATATTGTTTCTAATATGCAGGGGAGGAGAGGATTTTGTTACATCCAATATTGCAAGGGGTGGACATGCCCCCTGTGATATTGTTCCTAATATCTATGGGGGGAACAGGATGACCTTACTCCCAATATCGCAGGGAGTGTACATCCCACTTGTGATATTGTTCCTAATTTCCAGGAAGGGAGAGAATAATATTACTTTCAATATCTCAGGGGGTGTAGACCCCTCTTGTGATATTGTTCCAAATATCCATGAAGGGGGGATGATATTACTCCCAGTATCACAGGGTGTATACACCTTTTCTGTGATATTATTTCTAATGTCAAGGGGTGAGATGATAATATTACTTCCAAAATTGCAGGGGGTGTACTGCCCCCCTGTGATATCATTCCTAATATCCAAATGGATCAGGCTGATATTGCTCTCAATAAGACAAAGGTGTACACCACCCGTGATATTGTTCCTAATATCCAGAGGCTGATATTACTCCCAATATCTCAGAAAGTGTACACCACCCCTGTGATATTGTTTTTAATATTTAGGGAATAAGAGGATGATATTACTCCCCATATTGCAGGAGGTATACAAACGCCCTGTGTTTTTCTTTTTTTAATACCCAGGTGGGGATAGGGTGATATTACTCCCAATATCGCAGAGGGTGTACACCTGCCATGTGATTTTTTTTTAATATTCAGGGAAAAAGAGGATATTACTCTCAATATTGCAGGGGGAATACACCGCTTTGTGATATTGTTCCTAATATCTAGGGGTGGAGAGGATGATATTACTCCCAATATCTCAGGGAAAGTACACGCCACCCCCTGTGATATCATTCCTAATATTCAGGGTTGAGAGGATAATATTACTTCTCATATCGCAAAGAGTGTACACCCACTCCTCTTGGTACAGTTCCTAATGTCCAGAGTGGAAGAAGATGATATTACTTCCAATATCGCAGAAGGTGTACACCCCCCGTAATAGTGTTTTTAATATTTCGAAAGAGAGATGATGATGTGACTCCCAATATTTCAGATGGTGTACACCCCTACCATGATATTGTTCTTACTTTTCAATGGGGAGAAGATGAAATTACTCCCAGTATCTCAGGGGGTGTACACCCCTCTGTGATATTTTTCTAACATTCAGTGACAGAGAGAATGATATTACTCCCAATATCATAGGGGGTGTACAACACCTGTGATGTTGTTTCCAATATCCAGATGGGGAGAGAATTATATTACTCAAAATATCACAGGGGTGATAATATTGTTCCTAATATCCAGGTTGAGAGAAGATGATATTACTCTCAATGTCACACTGGGTAGGCATCCCCCTACTGTGATATTGTTCCTAATATCCAGGAAGATAGAAGATGATATTACTTCCAATATATCAGGGAATGTACACTGCCCCTCTTTGATATTGTTCCTAATATACTAGGGGAAGGAAAATGATATTACTACCAATATCGCATGGGGTGTACACCACCTCTGCGATATTGTTCCTAACATCCGGGTGTGGGGGAGAAGATGATATTAAGCTTAATTTCACAGGAAATGTGCACTCTCAGGTGTACAATATCTCCCCCCGGAGATGATGATATTACTTTCAATATCGCCGGAAGTGTACACCCACCCTGTGACAATCTTCCTAATATTCATGGAGGGAGAGAATACTACTCCCAATATCGCATGGGGTGTACAGCCATCCTGTGATATTGTTTCTAATATCCAGGGGTAAAGAGCATAATATCGCTGGGGGTGTACACCCCCCCCCATGATATTGTTTCTAATGTCTAGGTGGGTGTATGATGATATTACTCCCAGTATTGTAGGAAGTGTACACCCCTACTGTGATTATTTCTTAATTTCCAAGCAGGGAGAGATTGATATTGCTCCCAAAATCTCAGGGGGTGTACACCCCATCAATGTTATAGTTTTTAATATCCAGGGGCTCAGAGGATGATATTACTCCCAATATCGCAGTAGGTGTACAACCCCCTGTGGTTTTTTTTTCAATATCCAAGGAGGGAAAGGATTATATTACTCCCAATGTCGCTGGAGGTGTACATCCCGTCTGTGATATTATTCCTAATATCCAGAGACTGAGAGGATGTTATTACCCCAAATATCGCACGGGATGTACATCCCCTATGATATTCCTAATATCCAAGGAGAGAGAGAGGATGATATTACTCCCAATATCACAGGAGTATACACTCCCTCTGAGATATTGTTCCTAATATGCAAAGAAGGGAAAAATTTTGTTACATTCAATTTTTGCAAGGAGTGGACACCCTCTGTGTGATATTATTCCTAATATCCAGGGAGATCAGGATGACATTACTTCCAATATCGCAGGGACTGTACACCCCACCTGTGATATTGTTCCTAATATCCAAGGGGAGAGAGGATGAACTTACTCCCAATATTGCAGTGGGTATACATTGCTCCTGTAATACTGTTTCTAATATTCTGGCTGACAGAGGATGATATTACTCCCAATATCTTAGGGGTGCACACGTCCCGCATAATATTGTTTCTAAAATCCAGAAGGGGAGAGAATTTTGTGTCTCTATCTCCTTCAGTTCTGCTCTGATCTTAGTTATTTCTTGCCTTCTGCTAGCTTTTGAATGTGTTTGCTCTTGCTTCTCTAGTTCTTTTAATTGTGATGTTAGACTGTCAATTTTAGATCTTTCCTGCTTTCTCTTGTGGGCATTTAGTGCTATACATTTCCCTCTACACACTGCTTTAAATGTGTCCCAGAGATTCTGGTATGTTGTATCTTTGTTCTCATTGGTTTCAAAGAACATCTTTATTTCTGCCTTCATTTCGTTATATACCCAGTAGTCATTCAGGAGCAGGTTGCTCAGTTTCCATGTAGCTGAGCGGTTTTGATTGAGTTTCTTTGTCCTGAGTTCTAGTTTGCACTGTGGTCTGAGAGACAGTTTGTTATAATTTCTGTTCTTTTACATTTGCTGAGGAGTGCTTTACTTCCAACTATGTGATCAATTTTGGAATAAGTGTGATGTAGTGCTAAGAAGAATGTATATTCTGTTGATTTGGGGTGGAGAGTTCTATAGATGTCTGTTAGGTCCACTTGGTGCAGAGCTGAGTTCAATTCCTGGATATCCTTGTTAACTTTCTGTCTCGTTGATCTGTCTAATGTTGACAGTGGGGTGTTAAAGTCTCCCATTATTATTGTATGGGAGTCTAAGTCTCTTTGCAAGTCTCTAAGGACTTGCTTTATGAATCTGGGTGCTCCTGTATTGGGTGCATATATATTTAGGATAGTTAGCTCTTCCTGATGAATTGATCCCATTACCATTATGTAATGGCCTTCTTTGTCTCTTTTGATCTTTGATGGTTTAAAGTCTGTTTTATCAGAGACTAGGATTGCAACTCCTGCTTTTTTTTTTGGTTTTCCATTTGCTTGGTAGATCTTCCTCCATCCCTTTATTTTGAGCCTATGTGTGTCTCTGCATGTGAGATGGGTCTCCTGAATACAGCAAACTGATGGGTCTTGACACTTTATCCAATTTGCCAGTCTGTGTCTTTTAATTGGACCATTTAGTCCATTTACAGTTAAGGTTAATATTGTTATATGTGAACTTGATCCTGTCATTATGATATTAGCTGGTTATTTTACTCGCTAGTTGATGCAGTTTCTTCCTAGCATCGATGGACTTTACATTTTGACATGTTTTTGCAATGGCTGGTACTGGTTTTTCCTTTCCATGTTTAGTGCTTCCTTCAGGATCTCTTGTAGGGCAGGCTTGGTAGTGACAAAATCTCTAAGCATTTGCTTGTCTGTAAAGGATTTTATTTCTCCTTCACTTATGAAACTTAGTTTGGCTGGATATGAAATTCCAGGTTGAAAATTTTTTTCTTTAAGAATGTTGAATATTGGCCCCCACTCTCTTCTGGCTTGTAGAGTTTCTGCCAAGAGGTCTGCTCTTAGTCTGAGGGGCTTCCCTTTGGGTGTAACCCGACCTTTCTCTCTGGCTGCCCTTAACATTTTTTCCTTCATTTCAACTTTGGTGAATCTGACAATTACATGTCTTGGAGTTGCTCTTCTCAAGGAGTATCGTTGTGGCATTCTCTGTATTTCCTGAATTTGAATGTTGGCCTGCCTTACTAGGTTAGGGAAGTTCTCCTGGATGATATCCTGCAGAGTGTTTTCCAACTTGGTTCCATTTTCCCCCTCACTTTCAGGCACACCAGTCAGACGTAGATTTGGTCTTTTCACATAATCCCATACTTCTTGAAGGCTTTGTTCATTTCTTTTTACTCTTTTTTCTCCACACTTCTCTTCTCACTTCATTTCATTCATTTGATGTTCAATCACTGATACTCTTTCTTCCAGTTGATTGAGTCGGTTACTGAAGCTTGTGCATTTGTCACATAGTTCTCGTGTTATGGTTTTCATCTCTATCAGTTCTTTTAAGGTCTTCTCTGCATTGATTATTCTAGTTATCCATTCATCCATTCTTTTTTCAAGGTTTTTAGTTTCTTTATGCTGGTTATGTAGTTCCTCCTTTAGCTCTGAGAAGTTTGATCGACTGAAGCCTTCTTCTCTCAACTCATCAAAGTCATTCTCCATCCAGCTTTGTTCCGTTGCTGGCAATGAGCTGCGCTCCTTTGGAGGGGGAGATGTGCTCTGACTTTTTGGATTTCCAGCTTTTCTGCCCTGCTTTTTCCCCGTCTTTGTGGTTTTGTCTGCCTTTGGTCTTTGATGATGGTGATATACTGATGGGGTTTTGGTGTGGGTGTCCTTTCTGATTGTTAGTTTTCCTTCTAACAGTCAGGACCCTCAGCTGTAGGTCTGTTGGAGGTTGCTTGAGGTCCACTCTTGACCCTGTTTACCCGGGTATCAGCAGCGGAGGCTGCAGAAGATAGAATATTGCTGAACAGCGAGTGTTGCTGTCTGATTCTTGCTCTGGAAGCTTTGTCTCAGGGGTGTACCCCACAGTGTGAGGTGTCAGTCTGCACCTCAGTTGAAAATGCAGAAATCACCTATCTTCTGTGTCACTCATGCTGGGAGCTGGAGGCTGGAACTGTTCCTATTCGGCTATCTTGGGTGTGCCCTGATATTGTTTCTAATACCCATAAGGGAGAGGATGATATTACTCTCAATATCGCATGGGGTGTATATCCCATCTATGATATTGCTCATAATATCCAGAAGGGGGAGATAATATTGCTCCCAATGTCACAAAGGGTGTACACCATCCCCCCTGTGATATTGTTCCTAATATCCAGGGTAGGAAAGGATGATATCATTCCCAAAATCACAGGGAATATACACACCCTCTGTGATATTTTTCCTAATATCTGGGGAGTAGAGGATGATATTACTCCAAATATCGGAGAAGGGGTAGACCTCCCCTGTAACATTGTTTCTAATATCCAAAAAGAGAGAGAATGATATTACTCCCAATATCCCAGGGGTTGTACACCTCCCCCCACCCCCGTAATTTTGTTTTCAATATCCAGGTGAAGAGTGGATATTACTCCAAATATCTCAGGAGGTGTACAACCCCATGTATATTGTTGATAATATCCAGGGGGGAGAGGATGTTTTACTTCCAAATTGCAGGGGTTGTACACCCCTCTGTTATATCATTCCTAATATTCAAGAACAGAAAGGATAATCTTCTTTGCAATATAGCTGGGAGTGTACATCCCCCTTGTTATATTGTTTCTGTGATTCAGTGGGGAAGAGGTTGGTATTACTCCCAATATTGCAGGAGATGTACACCCCCATCGTGATATTGTTTCTAATGTCTAGGAGGGGAGAAGGTGATATTACTACCCATGCCATAAAAAGTGAACACTCCCCTGTTATCTAGTTCGTAATATGCAGGAGGGTGCCATTACTCCCCATATCGCGGCATGTGTACAACCCCCTGTGATCTGCTTAGTAATATCCAGGGGTGGAGAAGATGATATTATGCCCAATATTGCATGGAGTGCACACCCTTTTTATGATATCATGCATAATATCCAGGAAGGGAGAGGATGCTATTATTCCCAATATTGCAGAAAGTGTAACCCACTAATATCAAGTGGGGGGAGTATGATATTATTCCCAATATTGCAGGAGGTGTACAACGCCCTGATATATTATTCCTAATATCCATGTGGGGAGGGGATCATATTACTTTCAATATCATAGTGGGTGCACACCTCCCATGTAATATTGTATCCTAATATCCAGGGGGAAAAGAGGGTGACATTACTCCCAATATCGCAGGTGTTGTACACCACCCATGTGATATTGTACCTAACATCCATGGGAAAGAGGATAATATTACTCTCAATATCACAGGAAATGTATACCCCCTATGTGGTATTGTTCCTAATATTTAAGGGGGGAGAGTATAATTCCCATTACCGCAGGGGCGTTCACCTCCCCTGTGATATTTATTGTCCCTAATATCCAGGGTCAGGGAGAATATTATTCCCAATATTGCAGAGGGTGTACACCTTCCCTGTGATACTGTTCCTAATATCCAGGTAAGAAGACGATTATGTTACTCCCAATATCATAGGGGGTCTATACCCCTCCTGTGATATTGTTTTTAATATCCATGAATGAGATTATGATACTACACCCAATATCGCAGGGGGTGAACACCTCCTCTGTGATATTGTTCCTAATATCAATGAAAGGAGAGCATATTATTCCCAATATTGCAGGAAGTGTCTACACCCCTTGTGATATTGTTCCTAATATCCAGGGAGATAAAGGGTGACTTTACTCCCAATATTTCAAGGGGTGTACACCCCCCTATTATATGGTTTTCAATATCTAAGCGGATAGAAGATAGTATTACTTTTAATATTGCAGGGGGTGTACACCCTCACTGTGATGTTTTTTCTAATATCCAGGGTGATAAAGAATAATATTACTCCCAATATCGCTGGGGGTGTACACTTCTCCTGTGATATTCTTCCTCATATCTAGAAGGGAAGAGGATGATATTAGACCTTCTGTGATATTGTTCCCAATATTTAGTGAGGGAACATATGATATTACTCCCAATATCGCAGGGAATGTACACCCCCACTGTGATATTGTTTTTAATATCCGGAGGCAGAGGATGATATTACTTGCAATATCACAGGGGGTGTATACCCCTTCTGTGATATTGCTTTTAATATCCAGGAGGGAGAGGATGATACTACTCTCAATATCACAGGGTGTTTACACCCCCACTGTGATACTCTTCCTAGTGTCAAGGCGGGGAAAGGATGATACTACTCCCAATATCACATCAGGTGTATACCCCCTATGTAACATTGTTTCTAAACCCAGGGGATGAGAAGATGATATTACTCTCAATATTACACAGGGTGTACACACCCCCCTGTGATATTGTTTATAATATTTAGTGAGGGAAAGGATTATATTACTCTCAATATCACATGAGGAGTACACATCCACTGTGGTATTGTTCCTAATATCTGGAGGGGAGAGGATGATATTACCCCCAATATTGCAGTGGGTGTACACCCCTCCCTGTGATATTGTTTCTAATATCCAGAAGGGGAAAGGATGATATTACTTTCAATATATCATAGGGTGTACACCTTCCCCTGTGATATTGTTCCTAATATCTACGGTAAAAGAGCATGATATTACTTCCACTATAGCAGGGGCTGTACACCTTGTGCTGATATTTTTCCTTATATACAAACAAAGGGAGACTGATTTTATTCACAATATGGCAGGAGGGTGTACACCCCCCATGTGATATTGTTCCTAATATCCAGGGCGGAAGAGGAAGAGGGTGATATTACTCCCCATATCGCAGGGGGTGTACACCTTCCCTGTGATACGGTTCATAATATCCACGGTGAGGAGAGGGTGGTATTAGTCCCACTATCGAAGGGGGTGTACACTCCCCTATGATATGGTTCATAATATCCGGGAGTAGGGGAGAGGTTGACTTTACTCCCCCTATCACGTGGGTGTACACTCCCCTGTGATACGGTTTGTAATATCCATGGGCGGGGAGATGGTGATATTACTCCTATTATCGCGGGGGGTGTATACTTCCCTATGATATGATTCATAATATCCACGGTGGGGAGAGGGTGATATTACCCCCATTATCACGGGGTGTGTACATTCCTCCTTGATATGGTTCGTAATATCCACGGGAGGGAGAGGGTGAAATTAATTTCCCTATCATGGGGGTGTACACACCCCCGTGATATGGTTCCTAATATCCACGGGGTGGACAGGGTGACATTACTCCTCAAATTGCGAGGGTTGTGCACCCCCCTGTGGTATGGTTCCTAATATTCATGGGGGGAGAGGTTGATATTACTCCCCATATAGCGGGAGGTGTATACCCCCCTGTGATATGGTTCCTAATATCCATGGGATGGAGAGGGATATATTACTCCCCATATCGCAGGGGTTGTACACCTTCCCTGTGATATGGTTCCTAATATCGACGGGGGGAGAGGGTGATATTTCTCCCCATATCGCAGTGGTTGTACACCAACCCTGTGATATTGTTTCTCACATCCACAGGGAAATAGAATATTACTTCTAATATCGCATGAAGTGTACACCCACCCCGTGATGTGGTTACTAATATCCAGGAGGGGAGAGGATAATATTACATCCATTATCACCAGGGGTGTAAATCCCCCCTGTGATATTGTTCCTAATTTTGAGGGGTGTAGAATATATTATTCCCAATATCTGAAGGGGTGTATACTTCTGCTGTGATATTGTTTCTAACATCCATGGAGCAGAGGATAATATTACTCACAAAATCTCAGGTGGTGTACACTCCCCAGTGATGTAATTTCTAATATCCAGGGAATTGGAGGATGATTTTGCTCCCAATATCGCTAAGGGTATACACTCCTCCTTTTGTTATGTTGTCCCTAATATCCAGAATGCAAGAGGATGATATTACTTTCAATATTGCTGGGGGTGTACACCTTGCCCCATGATATTGTTCCTAATATCCAGGGGTGGATAGAATTATATTACTCCTAATATCACAGGGGTTATACACCTCTCTGAGATATTGTTCCTAATATGCTGGGGAGGAGAGGGTTTGTCACATCCAATATCACAGAGGGTGGATACTTCCCTTGTGATATTGTTTCTAATATCCAGGGGGTACAGGATGACATTACTCCCAATATCGCAGGGACTGTACACCCCACATGTGATATTGTTCTTAATATCCAGGAAGGAAAAAAATAATACTTCCAATATCTCAGGGGGTGTATGCCACTCCTGTGATATTGTTCCAAATATCTATAAGGGAAAGGATGGTATTACTCCCAATATCACAGGTAGTGTACACTTTTCCTGTGGTATTGTTTCTAATGTTCAGGGGGAGGGAGGATGATATTACTTCCAAAATCGCAGGGGACGTACACCCCTCCTGTAATATCGTTCCTAATGTCCAAATAGGTCAGGCTGATATTACTCCCAATATAACAGAAGGTGTCCACCCACCCTGTGATATTGTTCTTAATATCCAGGGGTGGAGAGGATTATATTACTGCCAATATCGCTGAAGGACATACACCCCTCCTGTGATATCGTTCCTAATATCCAAATGGGTCAGGCTGATATTGCTCCCAATATCACAGAAGGTGTTCACCCACCCTGTGATATTGTTCTTAATATCCAGGGGTGGAGAGGATTATGTTACTGCCAATATCGCTGAAGGTGTACACCCACAATGTGACATTGTTCCTAATATCCAAACACAGAGAGACCGATAGTATTCCCAGTATCGCAGGGGGTTTACAATACCCCTGTGATATTGTTCCTAATACTTAGGGGGAAAGAGGATGATATTACTTTCAATAATACAGGGGGTGTACACCCGTCTTGTTATATTGTTTCTAACATCCAAAGGGGGAGAATATGATATTACTCCCAATATCGCAGGGTGTGTACACCCCCCATGATGTTTTTCCTAATATTCAGGGAGGAAGAGGAGGATATTACTCTCAATATTGCAGGGGCGTACACTGTTCCGTGATATTGCTCCTAATATCAAGGAGGGGAGAGGATGATATTACTCCCAATATCAAGGAGATGTACACCCCCACCTCCATGATATCGTTTCTAATATTCAGGGGTGAGAGGATAATATTGCTTCTCATATCGCAGGGAATGTACAAACCCCTTGTAATATGGTTCCTAATGTCCAGGCAGAAGAGGATATCACTCCCAATATTGGAGAGGGTGTAAACTCCCCTGTAACATTGTTTTTAATATTTAGAAGGAGAGACAATGATATGACTCCCAATATGTCAGGGGCTGTACACCCCTTCCATGATATTGTTCTTAATTTCCAGTAGGGGAGAGAGTGAGATTACTCCCAGTATCACAGGGGCTGCACACCCTTCTGTAATATTTTTCATAATATTCAAAGGTGGAGAGGATAATATTGTTCCTAATATCACAGGCGGTGTACACCCACTGTGATATTTTTCTAATATTCAGGGGTGGAGAGGATGATATTCCCAAAATCACAGGGGGTGTACAACCCCTGTAATATTGTTTCTAATATCCAGGTGTGAAGAGAATGATATTTCTGAAAATATCACAGGGTTGTACACCCCTCCTATAATATTGCTCCCAATATCCAGGTTGAGAGAAGATGATATTACTCCCAATATCACACTAGGTAGACGCCCCTTCTGTGATATTGTTCCTAATATCCAGGGGAGGAGAATAGGATATTACTCCCAATATATATGAAGGACTGTACACCCCCCTCTTTGATATTGTTCTTAATATTGTGCGGAAAGAAAATGATGTTACTCCAAATATCACATAGTGAGACTGTACACCTCCCCTGTGATATTGTTCTTAATATTCAGGGGTGGGAGAAGATATTATACCCAATTTCGCAGGAAGTGTACACCCCGACAGTGATATTGTTCCTCATCTCCAGGGAAGAGAGGATATTACTTTCAGAATTGCAGGAGTGTACGCCCTCCCTGTGATATTGTTCATAATATTCACGGGGAGAGGGAATATTACTCTCAATATCGCATTGCGTGTACACTCTCCCTGTGATATTGTTTCTAATATCCAGGGGTAAGACAATAATATCACACCCAATATCGCCGTGGGTGTACACCTCCCCTGTGATATTGTTCCTAATATCCAGGTGGGTTCAGGATGATATTACTCTCAATATCTCAGGGGGTGTATATTCCTGCCTTGAAATTTTTTTATTTTCCAAGAGAGGAGAGAATGATACTACTTCCAACATCGCAGTAGGTGTACACCCCCTCAGTAATATAGTTCTAATATCCAGGGAGTCAGATGATGATATTGCTCTTAATATTGCAGCAGGTGTACAACCCCCTGTGATTTTTTTCCTAATATTTAAGGAGAAAGAGGATGATATTACTCCCAATATCGCTGGAAGTGTACACCCTCTCCGTGATATTGCTCCTAGTATCTAGAGCCTGAGAGTATGATATTACCCCCAACATCGCATGGGGCATACACAGCCCTGTGATATTGTTCCTTATATCCAAGGGGAGAGAGGATGACATTACTCCCAATATCGCAGGGGGTATACACACCCTCTGATATATTGTTCCTAATATGCAGGGAGGGGAAGAATTTCATTACATTCAATATCACAGGGGGTGGACAACCGCCATGCGATATTGTTCCTAATATCCAGGGGGTCAGCATGACATTACTCCCTATATTGCAAGGACTGTACACCCCACCTGTGATATTGTTCCTAATACCCAAGGGGAGACAGGATGATATTACTTCCAATATTGCTGGGGGTTTACACCTCCCCTGTGATATTGTTTCTAATATTCCTGCTGTGAGAGGATGATATCACTCCTAACAGCTTAGGGGTATACACGCCTTGCGTGATATTGTTTCTAATATCCAGAAAGGGAGAAGAAGATATTACTCCCAATATAGAAGAATACGTATACCCGCTGTGTAATATTGTTTTTAACATCCAGGGGTTGAAAGGATGATATTACCCCCAATATCACAGTGGGGGCACACCTCCCCCGTGATATTGTTTCTAATATTCAACTGGGGACAGGATAATACTGATGCCAATACTGCAAAAAGTGTATACCTTCCCTGTGATATTCTTCTAATATCCAGGAGGGGAGAGAGTGATATCACTCCCAATATCGCAGGGATATACACCTCCCCCATCTGTGATATTGTTCCTAGTATCCCAGTGGGATAAAGGAGGATATTACTCCCAAATTCGCAGGGGGTGTACACCCCTCCTGTGATATTGTTTCTAATATTCTGGCAGGTACAGGATATTACTCCAATATCTCACCCTGTGATATTGTTCCTAATATACAGGGGTAAAGAGGGTGACATTACTCCCAATATCGCTGACCGTGTAAAATCTGCCTGTGATTTTCTTTCTTATATTCAGGCGGGGAGAGGAAGATATTACTGCCAAAATCACAGGGGGTGTGTACTCACTCTGTGATATTTTAAAAAATATTTAGAAAGGGAGAGAATGACATGACTCCCAATTCTCCAGGGCATGTACACCTCACCTGTGATATTGTTCCTAATATCCAGAAGGGAGAGGATTATATTACTCTCAATATCGCAGGGGGTGTATACCCCCTCTGTGATATTGTTCCTAATATCCAGGGGAGATGAAGATGATATTACTCCCAATGTCACAAAAGGTGTACAACCCCCTGGTTATATTGTTCCTAATATCCAGGGTGGGAAAGGATGATACTACTTCCAAAATCACAGGGGATGTACACACCTTCTGTGATATTCTTACTAATATCCAGGGGGGAGAGGATGATATTACTCCCAATATCACAGAAGGTGTAGATCTCTCCTGTGAAATTGTTTCTAATACTGAAAGGGGAAGAGGATGATATTATTCCCAATATCCCAGGGGTACACACCACCCTGTAATATTGTTTTTAATATCCATGTGAAGAGAAGATATTACTCCAAATATCTCAGAGAGTTTACACCCCCCGTATATTGTTTTTAATATCCAGGGGGGAGAGGATGATATTACTTCCAATATCACAGGGGAGGTACACCCCCTCTGTGATATTGTTCCTAGTATTCAGGAAGAGAGAGGATAATATTACTTGTAATATCTCAGGAGGTATACATTCCCCTGTGATATTTGTTACTAATATTCAGTGGGGAAGATTATATTACTCCCAATATGGCAGGGGATGTACACCCCCACTGTGATATTTTTCTTAATATCCATGGGGTCAGAGGGTGACATTATTCCCCATATCGCAGGGTGTGTACACCCTCCTGTGATCTGGTTCATAATATGCGAGACGGGGAGAGGATGATATTACACCCAATATCGCATGGGATGCACACCCCTTTTGTGATATTGCTCATAATATCCACTAAGGAAGAGGATAATATTATTCCCAATATTTCATGAAGTGTACACCTCTCCTGTGATATTGTTCCTAATATCAAGGTGGGAGGAGTATGATATTATTTCCAATATTGCAGTGGGTGGGCAACCACCTGATACATTATTCCTAATATCCACGTTCAGAGAGGATGATATCACTTTCAATATCACAGTGGGTGTACACCTCACCTATGATATTGTTCCTAATATCCAGGAAGAAAGAGAATGATACTACTTCCAATATATCAGGGTGTGTACACCCCTTCTGTGATATTGTTTCGAATATCCATGAGGGAGAGGATGATATTACCCCCAATATCGCAGGAGGTGTGCATGTTTTCTGTGATATTCTTCCTTATGTCCAGGGTAAAGAGGATAATATTACTTCCAAAATCGCAGGGGGTGTACATTCTTCCTGTGATATTGTTCCCAATATCTAAATGGGTCAGGGTGATATCACTCCCAATATCGCAGAAGATGTACACCCACCCTGTGATATTGTTCCTAATATCCAGGGGGGAAGAGGATGATATTACTGCCAATATCGCAGATATTACACCCAACCACCACCGTGATATTGTTCCTAATAGCTAAATGTGGAGAGGCTGATAGTATTCCCAATATCACATGGGGTGTACACAACCCCTGTTATATTGTTTCTAATATTTAGGGTGAAAGAGGATAATATTACTTTCAATAATGCAGGGGTGTACACCCGCCCTGTGATATTGTTCTTAATATCCGGCGGTGGGGAGAAGATGATATTAGTCCCAATATCGCAGGGAGTGTACCTCCCCCCAAGTGATTTTTTTAAATATTCAGAAAGAAAGAGAGTGATATTACTCTCAATATTGCAAGGGCTGTAAACACCTCCGTAATATTGTTCCTAATATCCGGGGGGGGCGGGGACAGGATGACATTACTTTCAATATCTCAGGGAATGTATACCCCACCTATGATATTGTTCCTAATATCCAGGAAGGGAGAGAATGATATTACTTCCAATATCTCAGGGATGTACACTCCTACTGTGATGTTTTTCCGAATATCCATGAGGAAGAGGATATTACTCCCAGTGTTGCAGGAGGTGTATGCCTTTTCTGTGATATTGTTCCTAATGTCCAGAGTGGCAGAGGATGATATCACTTCCAAAATCGCAGGGGATATACACCCCCCATGTGATATTGTCCCTAATATCTAGGTGGGTGCAGCAATATTGCTGTAGGTGTACACCTCCACTGTAATATTTTTAAATTTCCAAAGGAGGAGAAAATGATATTACTTTCAATATTGCAGGGAGTGTACACCCCCACAGTAATACAGTTTCTAATATCTGGGGGGTCAGGAAGTGATATTACTCCCAATATCACAGTAGGTGTACAACCCTCTGATTTTTTTCTAATATTCAAGGAGGAAGAAAATGATATTACTCTTAATATCGCTGGAAGTGTACACACCCTCTGATATTGCTCCTAATATCCAGAGCCTGAGAGAATATTACTCCCAGTATTGCATGGGGTGTACACCCCCCTGAAATATTGTTTCTAATATCCAAGGGGAGAGAGGATGATATTACTCCCAATATTGTAGGGTGCTGTGCACTCTCTTTGAGGTATTGTTCCTAATATGCAGGCAGGGGAAGGATTTTGTTACGTTCAATATGGCAAGGGGTAGACATCCCCCGTGTGATATTGTTCATAATACCCAAGAGGGGAGAGGATGATATTACTTCCAATAATATGCAGGGGGGTCAGGATGAAATTACTCCCAATATAGTAATTTTGAGACTAGACACCCCACTAGACACCCCACCTGTGATATTGTTCCTAATATCCAAGAGGGGAGAGGATGATATTACTTCCAATACCACAGGGGGTGTGCCCCTCCTGTAATATTGTTTCTTACATTTAGGCAGGGAGAGGATGATATTACTCCAAACGTCTTAGGGGTGTACACGCCCTGCGTGATATTGTTTCTAATATCCAGAAGGGAAGAGTATGATATTACTCCCAATATCAGTGGGGGTGTACACCCACCCTGTAATATTGTTTTTAATATCCAGGAGTGGAAAGGATGTTATTACTCCCAATATCACAGGGGGTCAACACCTGCCCTGTGAGGTTCCTAATATCCAACTGGAGAGATGATAATACTCATCCCAATATCGCAATATACACCTTCCCTGTGATATTGTCCCTAATATCCAGGGGGAAGAGAGTGATATTACTCCCAATATCGTGGGGACATACACCCCTCCCCCCCTTCATGATATCCTAATATTCAGGTGGGGTAAAGGATGATATTATTTCCAAATTCTCAGGGAGTGTACAGGTCCCCTGTGATATGTTTTCAATATCCTGGGAGGTAGAGGATGATATTACTCCAAACATCTCAGTGGGTGTACACTCCCCCCTGTAATATTCTTCCTAATATCCTGGGAGAAAGAAAATGATATTACTCTCAATATAGCATGGGGTGTACAACTCCCCTGTGATATTATTCCTAATATCTGTGGAGGCAGATGATGATATTATACCCAGTTTCACAGAAAGTGTACACCCCCTCAGTGATTTTGTTCCTCATCTCCAGCGGGGAGAGGATGATATTACTTTCAGAATCACAGGGAGTGTACACCCACCCTGTGATATTGTTCCTAATATTTACGGAGGAGAGAATACTACTCCCAACATCGCATGAGGTGTACACCCACCCTGTGATATTGTTAGCAATACCCAGGGGCAAAGAGGATAATATCACACCCAACATCGCAGGAAGTGTACACCCCTGCTGTGATGTATTTTTTTAATTTCCGAGGGGAAAGAGAATTATATTACGATAATATTGCAGGGGGTTTACACACCCCAGTGATATAGTTTCTAATATCCGGGGAGCCAGGAAATGATATTACTTCCAATATTGCAGCAGCTGTAAACCCCCCTGAGACTTTTTCCTAATATCCAAAGAGGGAGAAAATGATATTGCTTCCAATATCGCTGGAAGTGTACACCCCCTCTGTGATATATTTCTTAATATCCGGAGCATGAGAGGATGATATTATCCCCAGTATCACACGGGGTGTACACTCCCGTGATATTCTTCCTAATATCCAAGGGAAGAGAGGATGATATTACTCCCAATATCGCGAAGGGTGTTCACTCTCTCTGAGATATTGTTCTTAATATGCAGGGAGGGGAAGGCTTTTGTTACGTTAAATATCTCAGGGGAGGCACATTCCCCGTGTGATATTTTTCCTAATATCCAGAAGTGTCAGGATGACATTACTCCCAATATCACAGGGACTGTACACTTCACCTGTGATATTGTTCCTAATATTTAATGGGGGAGAGGATGACATTACTCCCAATATCGCAGGGAGTGTACACACCCCCTGTGGTATTGTTTCTAATATTCAGGTGGGGAGAGGACAGTATTACTCCAAACGTCTTAGGGGTGTACACGCCCTGCGTTATATTGTTTCTAATATCCAGAAGAGGAGACAATGCTATTACTCCCAATACCAAAGGGGATGTACACCGAGTCTTTAATATTATTTTTAATATCCAGGGACAGAAAGGATAATATTGTTTCCAATATCACGGGGGGATCTACACACCCCTGTAATATTGTTTTTAATATCCAACTGGGGAGAGGATAATATTGATTCCAATAACGCAAGGGGTGTACGCCTTCCCTGTGATATTGTTCCTAATATCCAGGGGTGGAGAGAGTGATATTACTCCCAGTATCGCAGAGATGTGCACCCCACCGTGATATTGTTCCTAATAACCAGGTGAAGTAAAGGATGATATGACTTCCAAATTCGCAGGGGGTATACACCCCCCTGTGATATTGTTCCTAACATACAGGGGGAAAGAGGATGATATTACTACCAATATCACAAGCAGTGTAAACTGCGCCTGTGATATTGTTTCTTATACACAGGGTGGGGTGTACACCCACCCTGTGATATTTTTCTTAATATCTAGGGTGGGAGAGAATGATATTATTCCCAATATTCCAGGGGTTGCACGCCCCCCTGGTGATATTGTTCCTAATATCCAGGGTGGGAGAGTATGATATTACTCCCAATATCACAGGGGGTATATACTCACTTTGTGATATTGTTCCTAGTATCCAGGTGGGGAGAAGATTATATTACTCTCAACATCACAGGGGTGTAGACCTCCCCTGTGACATTGTTTCTAATATCCAAGAAGAGAGAGGATTATGTTACTCTCAATATCACAGGAAGTATACACTTCCCCAGTAATACAGTTTTTAATATCCAGGAGAAGAGAGGATGTTACTCCAAATATCTCAGGGGGTTTACACTACACCATACATTGTTTCTAATATCCAAGGAGGAGAGGATGATATTACTTCCAATATCCCAGGGTTGGTACACCCCCTCTGTGATACTGTTTGTAATATTCAGGAACGGAGAGAATGATATTACTTGCAATATCACAGGGGGTGTACATCCCTGTTATATTGAACAGGGAGGTACACCACTACTGTGATATTGTTCATAATATCCAGGAAGGGAGAGGATGATATTACTCCCCATAAAGCAGAAAGTGTACACCCCCCTGTTATCTGATTTGTAATATGCAGGAGGAGTGGGGGTGACATCATCCCTATATTACCCATATCGCGGAGCGTGTACATCCCCCTGTGATCTGGTTCATAATATCCAGGGCGGGGAGAAGATGTTAATTACACCCAATATTGCACGGGGTCACAACCCCTTCGTGATATTGTTCATAATATTCAGGAAGGGAGAGGATGATATTATTCCCAATATCACAGAAAGTGTACACTTGCACTGTGACATTGTTCCTCATATCAAGTTGGGGAGAGTTTGATATTACTCCCAATATCGCAGGGGGTGTACAGCCCCCTGATGCATTATTACTAATATCCACATGGGGAGAGGATGATATTGCTTTCAATACCACAGTGGGTGTACACGTCTTCTTTGATATTGTTCCTAATATCCAGGGGAAAAAAGGAAGATATTCCTCCCAATATCGCAGCGGCTGTATACCACCCATGTGATATTGTACATAACATCCATGGGAAAGAGGATATTACTCTTAATATCGCAGGAAGTATACAGCCCCTGTGAAATATTGTTCCTAATATTTAGGGGGAGGATAGTATAACATAATTCCCATTATTGCAGGGGGTGTTCACTTCCGATGTGATATTGCTCCTAATATCCAGGGATCAGGAAGAATGATATTACTCTCAGTATCGCAGTGGGTGTACATCTTCCCTGTGATATTGTTCCTAATATCCAGAAAAGAAGAGGATGATGTTAGTCCCAATATCGCATGGCGTCTACACCCCTTCTCTGATATTGTTCTTAATATTCAGGGGGAGATTTTGATACTACACTCCATATCGCAGTGGGTGAACACCTCACCTGTGATATTGTTCCTAATATCAAAGAGAGGAGAGAATATTATTCCCAATATCGCAGGAAGTGTCCACCCTCCTTGTGATATTGCTCCTAATATCCAGGGAGGAAGAGGATGGCATTACTCCCAATATCACATCGAGTGTACCCCCCCATGACATTGTTTTCAATATCTAGGTGGGTAGAAGAAAATATGACTTTTAATATTGCAGTGGGTGTACATCCCCCTTATGATATTGTTTCTAATACCCAGGGTGGGGAGAGGATGATATCACCCCCAATACTGCAGCGAGTGTACACCCCTTTTGTAATATTGTCTCTAATATCCAAGCGGGGGGAAGGTGATATTACTCCCAATATTGCAGGAGGTGTACAACACCCCTGTGATATTTTCCCTAATATCCAGAGGGGGAGAGGATGATATTACTTCTAAGATCATGGAGGGTGTTCACCCACCCCCATAATATTGTTTCTAATATTCGGGGTGAGGGGATGATATTACTTTCAGTATCGCAGTGGGTGTACACCCCTCTGTGATATTGTTTCCAATATCCAGGACTAGAAAAGATGATATTACTCCCCAATATCGTAGGGGCTGTATACCCCTCCTGTGATATTGTTCCTAATATCCGGGGGGGAGAGGATGATATTACTCCCAATATTGTAGAGGATGTACACCCCCACTGTGATTTTTTTCCAATATCCAGGGTGAGAGGATAATATTACTCTCAATATCGCTGGGGGTATACACCTCACCTGTGATATTGTTCCTAATATCCAGAAAGGAAGAGGATAATATTACTCTCAATATTGTAGCAGCTGTGCAACCCACTGTGATCCTGTTTCTCAATCCAGGGGGTGAGAAGATGATATTGCTCCCAGTATCACAGTGGGTGTGTACACTGTATTTAGTACACTAATATTTAGTGAGAAAACATATATTACTCCTAATATTGCAGGAGATATACAGCCCCACTGTGATATTTTTCCTAATATCTAGTGGGAGAGAGGATAATATTACTTTCAATATCACAGGGGGTGTACACCCCTTCTGTGATATTGTTTCTAATATCCAGGGAGAGAGGATGATATTACTCCCAATATCACAAGGTGTTTACACCTCCACTGTGATATTGTTCCTAATGTCAGGGTGGGGAAAGGATGATATTACTCCCAATATTGCAGCAGGTGAACACCCTTCATGTAATATTGCTTCTAAATCCAGGGGGTAAGAAGATGATATTACTCCCAGTATTGCACAGGATGTACACCCTCCCTGTCATATTGTTCCTAATATTTAGCGAGGGAAAGGATAATATTACACTTTATACCGCACGAGACGTACACATCCACTGTGGTATTGTTCCTAGTATCTAGAGGGAGAAAGGATGATATTCTCCCAATATTGTAAAAGATGTACACCTTCCTCCCATGATATTATTTCTAATATCCAGAAGGAGAAAGGATGATATTGCTTTCTATATCACAGGGGGTGTATACTTCCCCTGTGATATTGTTCCTATTATCCAGGGTAAAAGAGCGTGACATTACTCCCACTATCGCAGGGGCCGTACACCTCCCTTGATGTCTTTCCTTATATCCGGAAAAGGAGAGGCTGATATTACTCCCAATATCGCAGAGCGTGTACACCCTCTGTGTGATATTGTTCCTAATATCCAGGGAAGTGAGAGGATAATATAGCTCCCAATATCGCAGTGGTTGTACACCCCATACCACACCATGATATTGTTCCTAATATCCAAAAAGAGAGAGGCTGCTATTACTCCCAATATTGAAGGGTGTGTACACACCCCATGTGATATTGTTCATAATATCCAGTGGGAAAGAGGATGATATTGCTCCCAATATGGCAGCTGGTATACATCATCCCTTTAATATTGTTTTAATATCCAGGGGGAGACAAGAATATATTACTTCCAATATCACAGGGAGTGTACACTTTCTCTGTAATACTGTTTTTAGTATTCAGTGTGGTAGAAAATGATATTACTCCCAATATTGCAGGGGTTGTACACTCCTCCTGCGATATTTTTGCTAATATCCAGGGGGAAAAGGATGATATTACTTTCAATGTTGAAGAGAGTCAACACCCATCCTGTGATACTGTTTCTGATATCCAGGTAAAGAAGACGATGATATGACTATGAATATCGCTGGGAGTGTACACCCCCTCCCGTGATATTGTGTTTATATCTAGAGGAGAGATTGATATTACTCCCAATATTTCAGTGAATGTGCACTCACCCTATGATATTGTTCCTAATATCCAGATGGGGAGAGGATGATGTTACTCGCAATATCAGAGGAAGTGTACACTCGCCCTGTGATATTGTTCCTAATATCCAGGTGAGACAAGGTGATGTTACTCCTAATATGGCAGGGAGTTTATACTGCCCCTGTGATATTGTTCCTAATCTCCAGGAAGGGAGAGAATATTACTCATAATATCGCAGGGGGTGTACATCCTCCCTGTGATATTGTTTCTAATGTTTCAGGGGTGAGGATGATATTATTCCCAATATCGCAGGGGATGTACACCCCTTGTGGTATTGTTGCTAATATTCAGGGGGGTAGAGGATGATGTTACTTCCAGTATCCCAAGGAGTGTACACCCCCCTGTGATATTGTTCCTAATGTCCAGGGGGTAGAGGATAATGTTACTTCCAGTATCACAGGTAGGTAATATCCAGGTAGGTAGAGGATGATATTACTCCCAGTATCACCAGAGATGTACACCCCCACAGTGACATTGCTTCTAATATCAAGAAGAGGATAAAATTATGTTACTTTTAACATCATGGGGAGTGTACCCCCCACCCTGTGATGTTGTTCATAAAATCCAGGGATAAGAGAGGATGATAGTACTCTCAATATTACAGGGGTTCTACAACCTCTGTGATATTGTTTCTAATATCCAGGGGAAAGATTATTATGTTACTCCTAATATTCCAGGGGGTGTGCACCTCTCCTGGAATATAGTTGCTAATATCTACAAGGGAAGAGGATATTATTTCAAGTATCTCAGGAAGTTTACACCACCCTCATGATACTGGTCCTAATATCTAGGCGTGAGAATTGTATTACTCCCAATATCTCAAGGGGTGTACGCCCACTTTGTGATATTGTTCCTAATATTTAGGTGGGGAGAGGATAAAATTACTTCCATTATCGCAGGGATTGTACTTTCCCCTTGTGATACTGTTTCTAACATCCAGTGGGGAGAGTTTGATGTCAATTGTAATACTGCTGATGTTGTACACACACCACTATGATATTGTTCCTAATATCCAGGAGGGGAAAAATATTACTCCCAATATCTCAGGGTGTGCACACCACCACTGTGATATTGTTCCTAATACCCAGTTGGGGAAAGGATGATATTACTCCCAATATCGCAGAGAATGTACATCTCCCCTGTGATATTGTTTCTAATATCCAGTGCAGAAGAGGATGATATTACTCGCAATATTGCAGGGGATGTACACCTTCCACGTGATATTGTTTCTAATATTCAGGGGGAAAGAGCCTATTACTCCCAATATTGCGGGGGGTATACACCTGTCATGTGATATTGTTTCTAATATCCAGGGGGAAAAAGGATGTTATTACTCCCAATATAGCAGGGAATGTACACGCCCCCTGTGATATTGTTTCTATTATACAGGGAGGGAGAGGATGATATTACTCCCAGTATCACAGGGGATGTATAGCCTCTTATGATATTGTTTGTAACATCCAGGAAGGGCTATAACATTACTTTCAATATAGTAAAAACTCTCTGTGTACACCCCCCTGTGATGTGGTTCGTAATATCCAGGGGAGAAGAGAGTGATATTACTCTTCATACCCCGGGGGTTGTACACACCCCTCCCTTCCGAGATATGGTTTGTAATATCCATGGAGGGAGAGGGAGATGTTACTCCCCCTATTCCGGAGGGAAGTACACATCTTCCCCGATATGGTTCGTAATATCCACGGCGGGAGAGGGTGATATTACTCCCCCGATTGTGAAGGGTTGTACTCCTCCCTCGCGATATGGTTCGTAATATCCATGGGGTGAGAGGGTGACATTATTCCCCATATCGCGGGGTGGGTGTGGGGGGGTACACCTCCCCTGCAATATGGTTCATATTATCCATGGGGGAAGAAGATAATATTACTCCCCCTATCGCAGAGAGTGTACGCACCCCGCGTGATACGGCTCACAATATCCAGTGGGGGGAGAGGGTGATATTACTCCTTCTATCGCAGGGGTGTGTACGCCTCCCTCTCCTGCGTTATGGTTCGTAATATACAGTGAGGGAGAGCGTGATATTACTCCCCCTATGGCAGGAGTGTACACCCCCCTGTGATATCTACCTTGGAATTACGAGTAACATTTTCCTAGAATATTTCGAATAATTTCATAGAGTGTACACCTACTGTGACATTAGGAGTAACATCTCCCTATGATATTATGAATAACATTACAAGGTGTACACCCACTGTGACATTAGGAGTAACATCTCATTAGGATATTAGGAATTATATCACTGGGTGTACACCAACTGTGACATTAGGAGTAACATCTGTGTAGGATATTATAAATAATAGAACTGTGTGTACACCCAGTATGATATTAGGAGTAACATGTCCCTTAGATATTACAATTAATATTGATAATTATGATAATTATTAACATGATATTATTCATAATATTCTAGGAAGATGTTATTCCTAATTTCACCATGTGTGTACAAAATGTGGGTACACCCTGTGGTATTATTTGTAGTATCCTAGAAAAATGTTACTCCTAATGTCACAGTGGGTGTACACACTATGTGGATATGTAGGATATTATTCATAATATCCTAGGGGAATGTTACATGAATATACACCCTGTGATATTATCTGGAATATCCTAGGAGAATGTTACTATTAATGTCACAATGGGTTTACATTATGTTTGTACACCCTGTGTTGTTATTAATAATTTCATAGGGGGATGTTACTCTGAATGTCACAGTGAGTGTACACAATGTGGTGGTACTCCCAGTGATACTATTCATAATATCGTAGGGGGATGTTACTCCTAATTTCACAATGGGTGTAAACCCACTGATACTATTCATAATATTCTGAGGTAATGTTATTCCTAATGTCACAGTGGCATTACATTATCTGTGTACACCCTTTTATGTTATTCATAATATCCTAAGGGTATGTTACACCTAATGTCAAAGTGGATGTACACCATGTGTGTACACCTTGTGATACTATTCGCAATATCCTAGGGGGATGTTAAATTTAATGACACACTAAGGGTGCACCATGTTTGTACTTCCTGTGATATTATTCATACTATCCCAGGGGAATGTTACTCCTAATGTTACAGTGAGTGTACACCATGTGTGTACACCCTTTGAAATTATTTTTAATATCTTAAGGACATGTTACTCCTAATGTCACAGTAGGTGTATACCTTGTCTGTACACCCTGTATTATTATTTGTAATATTCTATGGATAAGTTACTCTTAATGTTAAAGTGAGTGTAAACCTTTTGTGTACACCCTGTGATATTATTTGTAATATCCTAGAAAGATGTTACTTCTAATGTCACTGTGTACACCATGTGTGTATGCCCCATGATATTATTTGTAATATGCTAGGAGGATGTAACTCCTAACGTGACAGTGGGTGTACCCCATGTGTGTACACTCTTTAATATTATTTGTAATATGCTAGGGGGATGCTACAGCTAATATTACACTGTATGTACACATGTGTGAACAGCCTACTATATTATTTATAATATCTTAGGAAAATGTTATGCCTAATGTCACAGTGGGTGTACACCACGTGTGTTTACCCCATGATATTTTTCATAATATCCTAGAGAAATGTTACTTCTACTGTCACAAGGGGCTTTCTCCCAGTGATATTATTCATAGTATCCTAGAGGAATGTTACTCCTCATGCCACAGGGATTTTACAACCTGAAATATTATTCTTAATATCCTAGGGTGATGTTATACCTAATGTCGCAGGGTGTACACCTTATCATATTATTCGTAATATCTTCGGGAGATGTTACTCCTAATATTACCAATGGTGTACACCCTGTGATACTATTCGTAATATCCTAGGCAGATGTTACTTTTAATGTCACAAGGGATGAGAGCCCTCCGATATTACTGGTAATATTTTGTAGGATAATATCACCCCAGTGATATTATTTGTAATATCCTAGGGAAATGTTACTCCTAATGTCACAGGCGGGAGAACGCCATGTGTGTACATTCCCTGTGATATTATTTGTAATATCTTAGGGGGATGTTACTTTTAATGTCACAGGGAGTGTACACCATATGTGTACACCTTCTATGATACTATTTGTAATATCCTAAGGGGATATTACTCCTAATGTCACAGGGAGTGTACACCATGTGTGTATATCCCCTATGATATTATTTGTAATATTCTAGGGGATGTAACTCCTATTGTAACTTGGGGTGTACACCATGTGTGTATACCTTCTGTGATATTATTTGTAATAACCTGTGGGATTTTACTTTTATTGTCACAGGATTGGTATATCATGTGTGTATATCCCCTAGGGAAATGTTACTCCTAATGTCACAGGGGGAGAACACCATGTGTGTACATTCCCTCTGATATTATTTGTAATATCTCAGGGGGATGTTACCCCTAATGTCACAGTGACTGTACGCCATGTGTGTTCACTACCTGTGATATTATTCTTAATATTCTACAGTGATGTTACTCCTAATGTCACAAGTTTGTACACCATGTGCGTACATCCCCTGACATATTATTCATAACATCCTAGTGGGATGCTATTTCTCATGTCACAGCGTATGTCCATCATGTGTGCACAACCCCTATGATATTATTCATAATATCCTAAAGTGATGTTACTGCTAGTGTCACAGGTGGTGTGGCCATGTGTGTAAACCTCCAATGACATTATTCATAATATCCTAGGGAAATGATAGTAGTAATTTCACAGTGGGTTACACTATGTGAGTACAACCTGTGATATTATTCGTAATATTTTAAGGGGGTGTTAATGTCACAGTGGGTGTACACCATGTGTGTAGACCCTGTGATATTGTTTGAATATCCCTCAGGAATGTTACTCCTAATGTCACAGTGAGTGTACACCATGTGAGTACACTTTGTGATGTTAATCGTAATATTCTAGGGGGATGTTAGTTCTAATGTCACAGTGGGTGTACACCATGTGTGTTCACCCTGTATTATTATTCATAATATCCTAGGGGGATTCTACTCCTAATGTCACAATGGGTGTACACCATGTGTGTAGATTCTGTGATATTATTTGTAATATTTTAGAGGGCTATTACTCCTAATATCACAGGGGCTGTACACCATGTATGTACATTTTGTGATATCATTTGTAATATCCTGGTGAGATATAACTCCTAAAATCGCAGTGAATATAGACCCCGTGATATTATTTGTAATGTCCTAGGAAGATATTACTTTTAATATCACAACGGATGTACACCCTGTGATAATATTTGTAGTATCCTAGGGAGATATTACTTCTAATGTCACAATGGATGTACACCCTGTGATATTATTTGTAATATCCTAGGGAGACATTACTTCTAATAACACCGTGAGTGTACACTCTGTGATATTATTCGTAATATTCTAGGAGAAAATTACTCCTAATATCCCAGTGGGTGTACATTCTGTGATATTATTCATAATATTCTATGGAGATATTACTCCTAATATCACAATGGGTGTACACCCTGTGATATTATTCGTAATATCCTAGGGAGAAATTGCTCCCAATATCACAGTGGGTGTACATTCTGTGATATTCATAATATCATATGGAGATATTACTCTTAATATCACAGTGTGTTTACACCCACTGTGATATTATTCTTAATATCTTAGGGAGATATTACTGCTAATATCACAGTGGTGTACACTCTGTGATATTAGGAGTAATAATTAGGAGTAATATTCTAGGGAGATATTATTTGTAATATTCTAGGGAGGTATTACTCCTAATATCACAGTGGAATATTATTCATAATATCTTAGGCAGAAATTATTCCTAATATCACAGTTGGTGTCAACCCTGGGACATTATTTGTAATATCCTGGGGAGACAATACACCCCTTGGTGTACACCAAGGGGTGTACACCTTGGGATATTATTCATAATATCTTGCAGAGATATTACTACTGATATCATAGTAAATGTACACCCTAGGATGTTATTCATAATATCCTGGGGAGATATTACTCCTAATATAACAGTTGGTGTATACCATGTCGGTATACCCTGGAATATTATTCATAATATCCTGGGGAGATATTAGTCTCCTAATATCACAGTAAGTTTACACCATGTGTGTACACCCTGGGATATTGTTGATAATATCAGGGGGAGATATTATTCTTCTAACATTACATTGGGTATACACCACGTGCGTACACCCTGGATATTATTTGTAATATCCTGGGGAGATGTTACTTTTCTTTTCTTTTCTTTTCTTTTTTGAGATGGAGTCTTGCTTTGTTGCCCAGGCTGGAGCGCAGTGGCACGATCTCGGTTCACTGCAAGCTCTGCCTCCCAGGTTTATGCCATTTTCCTGCCTCAGCCTCCTGAGTAGCTAGGACTACAGGCGACCACCACCATACCCAGCTAATTTTTTGTATTGTTAGTGGAGACGGGTTTTCACCGTGTTAGCCAGGGTGGTCTCGATTTCCTGACCTCGTGATCCGCCCGCCTCAGCCTCCCAAAGTGCTGGGATTACAGGTGTGAGCCACTGCATTTGGCTGAGATGTTACTTTTCTAATATCAACATTTGTTTACAACCTGGGATATTGTTCGTAATATCTTGCAGAGATATTACTCTCCTTTTTTATTGTACTTTAAGTTATGGGGTACATGTGCAGAATGTGCAAATTTGTTAAATAGGTATACATGTGCCACGGTGGTTTACTGCACCCATCAACCCGTCATCTACATTAGGTATTTCTCCTAATGCTATCCCTCCCCTAGCTCCCCACCCCCTGACAGGCCCTGGTGTGTGATGTTCCCTTCCCTGTGTCCATGTGTTCTCATTGTTTAACTCCCGTTTATGAGTGAGAACATGCGGTGTTTGATTTTCTGTTTTTATACTGGTTTGCTGAGAAGGTTGGTTTCCAGCTTCATCCATGTCCCTGTAAAGGACATGAACTCATCATTTTTTATAGCTGCATAGTATTCTATGGTGTATATGTGCCACATTTTCTTTAGCTAGTCTATCATTGACAGGCATTTGGGTTGGTTCAGTCTTTGCTATTGTGAACAGTGCCACAATAAAAATACGTGTGCATATGTCTTTGTAATAGAATGATTTATAATCTTTTGAGTGTATACCCAGTAATGGATTGCGGGTCAAATGGTATTTCTAGTTCTAGTCCCTTGAGGAATCACCACACTGTCTTCCACAATGGTTGAACTAATTTACAGTCCCACCAAGAGTGTAAAAGTGTTCCTATTTCTCCACATCCTCTCTGGTATCTGTTGTTTCCTTACTTTTTAATGTTCGCCATTCTATCTGGTGTGAGATGGTATCTCATTGTGGTTTTTATTTGCATTTCTCTAATGACCAGTGATGATGAGTTTTTTTCTTCATATGTTTGTTAGCTGCATAAATGTCTTCTTTTGAGAAGTGTCTGTTCATATCCTTCGCCCTCTTTTCGATGGAGTTGTTTGTTTTTTTCTTGTAAATTTGTTTAAGTTCTTTGTAGACTCTGGATATTAGCCCTTTGTCAGATGGATGGATTGCAAAAATTTTCTCCCATTCTGTAGGTTTCCTGTTCAGTCTGATGATAGTTTCTTTTGCTGTGCAGAAGCTCTTTAGTTTATTTAGATCCCAGTTGTCAATTATGGCTTTTGTTGCCATTGCTTTTGGTGTTTTATTCCTCCCCTTTATCCAGAAGAAAAAACAAATTTTGTTATCCTCCAGCTATCACAATAGTTCTTTCCTTTCATTCACAGTCAAGTTGTATAAATGAAATGTATCTATGAATTGTATGCATAATATTAAGATCGTTGAAATGAAATGGTATAAAAAATCAGTTATCAGGAAATACTGTGACCTGTCTCTAGAAAATTTTACTGTGAAATTTGTCCTATTTACCTGAGTTTCAGGAAGAGAATGCCTTTATACTCCTCTTTTGACAATAATTCTGGTGTAGAATGAGAGAAAAAAGAGAAATCTCCACACATCATTGGTATCTTATCAGTATCATTGTGTTTTCTACTTGTAGTTAAATTTTATTGGATTGTGGTTTTCTTAAACTTGGTAAAACTTTATGCCAGAAAAATCCTAAAGTATCATAGGACATTAGGTCATTTGAGGCACCTTGCATCTAATCAGTGAGAATGTATGAAACCAACAAAGCATTGAAGATTTCCAATTTCAAGAATTTCAAATATTGGTCCAGAAATCATTAACACAGACATCAAAATGAAAATTTTTTGTTTACTCATTGCCAAGTTATTTAACCAAAGTTCAATAAAAAGCTTTCAGCGAAAAATCTTCTTTAAGCAATGTGTGACAAGACAAGCAAGTGTCTGCCTGTGAAACTTTCCTAAGTGATCTTCATATTCCTTTCTTGCATACATCAGATTACCCGTGGCTTCCAATGATGGTTACCAAGCAAAAGGGGCTGCCTGCCCAATATGCTGGAAGCCATACTATGAAACCAGGTTTTAGAGAAAAGAAAAGCTTCTTATTGCAAGTCAACTAGCAAGGAGACAGGAGTACGCTCAAACCTGTCTCCCTGTGCTGGCTTGATGGGAGTAATTTCATTAGAAAATGTTTAGTGGGTGGATTCTGAGATTAGTAGGTCACTGGTGGAAAGAAAGGGGAGGACTGGAACATCCCTGGGAATGCACAGTCATCTCTTTTTGCTACCTCATGGACTGTATGTGTAAATTCAAGTGGAGTTAGCATAAAATATGTGGTGTGAATCCAGGCTGTGATGTCAGCAAGCTCGTTCTGCATAAACTCCAGTTGGTCATATTGGTTCCAACTGATTTCAGCCAGTTTTGTTCTCTTACAAGTGGAGGGAATGTCTGTGTGTCAGTAAGTTGTTTCTTTTTTTTATCTGACATCCTGCAAACTCGAGGATTTGTTAGCCATCAGTGTCTTTAACTCTTTGGAGGATGGTTTCATGACCATGTATAATAAGCTTGAAAGCCGAGCTGATAGTACTTTTGATGTAAGAGGATTACACTGCTTTGAAAAGCCCTTATGAGAGTAGGGTGACATTGTTGTTGATCCATGTCTTCTTGCTTATTTGGTCAAGTCTTAGTGACAGGTAACATATATATTTATGAAATAGCTGATCAAAAAAAAAATAGGGTGCTTCCGGTGGTAGCACAGAGAAAAACAAACTGGCCAGGATACACATTGAGTGGAGGGTATCAATTCATCATGTTCTTTACCAACCAAAAGAAAACAACACTTCTGGTACATTTTCTAAGCATGAAATTCAATCTGTACTAAAAAAAATAAATAAATAAAGTAGAGATGTGCTTTATTTGGCTGTGACATCAGCAAGAAAAATTATTGAGGAAATGCAATTTATTGTTGACCTTCTCTATCCACCAGGTGAACCTTCACAGTTATCCAGTCTAGAGTTTGAAAAGGCCTTTGACTTCTTCCAGCCAAGCAAACGTAATTATGACTGCAGTTGCAGCTAATTTTAAGGAGCCATTTTGGACCTATTAAATAAGTAGAACTAGAGGTAGAACCTATTAAATAACTAGACTCGCTTTCACAGATCTGTTTGATATATTTACAGAGCTCTTGAGGACAAGTCAAGAAAAAAGCATGGTCCTGATTCAGCTTCCTGACACTGAGTAAATTCTACCTAACTTCTTGCTGGTGGTTATGTAACAATGCCCTGTTGACAATATGAGATTACCAGGGTGATCTCACTAATTTGCATTTTATATACTACATTTTTGTAGAACAGCATATGGATAGAAGAAAAATACTTCATTTTTAGATTGTAGAGGGTTTTTTAAGCAAAAGTTACAATCACCAACAGCATTATTATTGTTATTGTTATTGCTCACGGCCTGATATACTAGAAGCCAATATATCACCGAGATTTTAAGAAAAGAAAAGGTTTGCATTGCTAGATGACTGACAGAGACAAGAGTCCAGCTCAAACCTGTCTCCCTGTGTTGGCTTTATGGATGTAATTTTATTAGAAAAGGTTTACAGGGTGAATTCCGGGATCAGTAGGTGATTGGCAGAAGGAAACGGGAGGTCTGGAAAGTCATAAGAAATGTGCAGTTACCTCTTCATCCCCCTTCATAGGACCTTTGTGTAAATTTGGGGGAAGTTGGTATAAAACAAACTGGAAATTTAGGCTGTAACATCAGCAAGCTCATTCTACGTAAACTCCAATCGGTCATATCAGTTTCAATCCATTTCAGCTAGTTTAGTTATCTTACAGGCAGAGAGAGTTTTAGCATTTTAGCAAGTTGGGTTTTTTTTAATCTGCTATGCTGCAGACTCAAGAACTGTTGATAGTTACGGGCTTCTTTAACTATTTGGAGCACTGTTTCATTTGCATCTTTTCTACCAAGTGTCAATGGCTGTTATGGCAAGTACATACAATGCTACTGCTTCAGAGTGTTCCAGAATGAAGAACCACGTAATAAAGAAGGCAAGGATAGTACTCTTATTCTGATGAAATGGTGGGCTGAACAAACTTCTCCTTAAGTTTTTCAGTCAAAAATACCTAGAAGTGGTACATAAATTATACTTACATTTACAGTACAGTGAAATTCAAAATAAACAATGGAATATCTCTAGTGACAAAAAGTCTGAGAAATGAAAGTCAGGAAAACACAAATTGGCACTGAGGCAGGGAGAAGAAGTGTAGAATAGTGGAATGGATGGTAGCGGTGGTACAGAGTAGGGCAAAATTAGGGAGGTTACCATATTGTGTAATAGCTAGGGGCCTGGGTTTTAATTCTCAACAAACACAGATCATAAACCTTAAGTAAAATGGAGGAAAATGAGAGACCTCTACATATATTTGGAAGCATCAAAGGATTGATATAAATAGAAACTACAAAAATTCTGAGTTCAGGTTTACACAATAGATGCCAATGATTTCACAGATACAAACTACAAACACTAAACAAAAGATACCAAAAAATGAACTTGGTACTGAAAAGAAGATAAAAGTAGGTAGATTGTATTATAGAGGAGAGGTGGCATTTTGAAGGGAATGGCATAAAATGAGTTACTCATTTTTGTGGCATTTAGTCAGAGGGCATGCCAGATTTAGCACATGGTAGTGTAACTCAACTGCATTAAGAAACCTGCAGCTCTTCTGGAACAAAGAACTAGGGGATGTCATTTGGGGAAACTTTTACTGAAAATCAAGAAAGGACCCCATAAAAGGGAAAGGAAGAAAAACAGGGGCCCAAACAGTATATATAAATTCTGCCCAAAAATCTGTCTGAAAACCAGACCACAATGGGTGGAAACCGATTCCAGCTAAGTATAATGGGCCTCTCTAATTCTATGTAAGAATCTGTAAAAGGCCCATGCTGATCATGTAGCTATACATTCATTTTACATACAGCAAAATTGTCCTTTATAAATGAAAAGGAAGTAAGAACATTCTTGGATAAAAGGAAATTGTGAGAATTAATTATCAACAGACTTGCTCTAAAAGAAACGTGAAAGGGAGTTTGTTGGGGTAAAGGAAAATGATGTCAGAGGTTAATGTGGGACATTAAGAATGAGGGACAAACAAGAAAAAGTTTATATCTGGGTAAATATAAAGGACCATGTTTTCTTAAGTTATCCAAAATATGTATGAATGTTGAAAGCAAAAATTATCACATTGTCTGATGGGTTTTCAATGTATGTAGATAGAATATATTTGAGAATTAGAAAAGACAGGATGAAGGAATCTATATGGATGTAATTGTTAGTCATCTACATTTTACTTAAAGTAACAAAATAATAATTCTAAGTAGACTGTGAAAGAGGTATGCATATTTCACTCCCTAGGACAACCACTAAAGAAATGATACAAAGAGATCATATATAGCCAAAAAGTCAATAGATAAATTTAAATGAAATATTAAAAATAAATTTAATAATACAAAAGAAGGAAGGGAATGAGGCACAGAAGAACATAAAAAGAGAACACGAACAGAAATCAAATAATAAAATGATAGTGTTAAGTACAACCATATCAATATTTATATTAAATGTAAATAGTCTGAACAAAGCAATCAAAACATAGAAATTATCAGATTACATATTAAAAAATTTTTAAAGACCAGATTATATGTTGTCCACAGGAAACCCACAATAAAAATAAAGCTATCGATAGGTTCAAAGAAAGAAAGAAGAAACAAATAACAGAGAGATATATGGAAATTTCTCAAATATTTGAAAATTAAACAACATATTCTAAATAACCTATAAGTTGAAGAGAATATTATGTAAAAAGTTTGAAATTAATTTGAATTGAGTGAAAATACAAATTACAAATTGTTGGAAAACAGTTGAAGCAGTGATTGTATGGAAACTTACAGCACTACATCCTTTTTAAAAAAAAAAAAAAGATCATGAAGCAAGAATCTAGGCTTCTAAAGAAACTAGAAAAAGGGAATAAGTTATATAAAACACAAACAGAAAAAGGGCTCTAATAAAAACAAAAGCAGGAATATTTGAAATTTAAAAAAAAAAACAGGGTAGAGAAAAATCAATAAAACCAAATCCTGTTTTTAAAAAAGATCAACAAAACTGAAAAAATTCTATAGAGATGAATGATTAACAAATATTACTATATTAAAATTATGAACTATTGGCCAGGCATGGTGGCTCACGCCTGTAATCCCAGCACTTTGGGAGGCTAAGGCGGGCAGACCACGAGGTCAGGAGTTCGAGACCAGTCTGACCAATATGGCGAAATCCCATCTCTACTAAAAATACAAAAATTAGCTGGTCGTGGTGGCAGGCGCCTGTAATCCCAGCTACTCAGGAGGCTGAGGAAGGAGAATTGCTTGAACCCGGTAAGCAGAGGCTGCAGTGAGCTGAGAGCGCACCATTGCACTCCAGCCTGGGTGACAGAGCAAGACTCCGTCTCAAAAAAAAGAAGAAAAAAGAAAAAAAAGAAAAATTAAGAACTATTAATCAAAACACATAATAAAACAAAAAATACAATGACAGAAGATTTTAGCAACATAAATGGAAATTAAAAGTTTGGTATCTAAATTCTAGAATATATAACTTCCAAAAACTAACTAGAAAAGCGAAAACAAAACAGTGAAAATAGGCAAAAGATATAAAAAGGAATTTTACAGAATAGGAAATGCTAATATCTATTTAACATTTATAAACATGCCTTCATTACTAGCCCCCATAAAGAGACATTTTAAAAATAAGATACCATTTTATATGCATTAAGTTTGCAAAGTAATTAGAAAGTCTTAATATTTATAAGTGGGTAAAGCTATATGGTACTCTTCTACATTG
Organism: Theropithecus gelada; assembly: GCF_003255815.1. NCBI lineage: Eukaryota > Metazoa > Chordata > Mammalia > Primates > Cercopithecidae > Theropithecus > Theropithecus gelada. The sequence continues at coordinate 29,901,575 of NC_037679.1, read as the reverse complement.
TTTAGAATACAAACTGGTACTGAGACTATATAGGGCAATGTAGAGGTTTGTGTTTAAGGTAATGATAGTTATAGCCCATGAGGAAACAATTTAGCTTTTAAGTGCGTATCTTAGAGAAACTCTGTTAAATATGCTTGGAAAACATGCAAAAATGTATTAAAATAAAAAATACCATTTGTAATAGCGACAAAAGTAGAAACAATTGAGTTTTATGGAACATAATTCTAGTTAGTAAATTTTAAAATTAAAGAAGTACTGCGTATTGTTTACGGATACCCACAATAAAATTTAAAGATATGATTAGGAATGATAAACTACAAAATCATAATAGTTGTTACATTCAGATGGTAAGAGAATAGGGGTGAGAGGGTAGCTGTATCATTAGGTTTCTTGTTTGTTTTTAAATTTGAAAAAAATGATCCAGCAATCCCACTACTGGGTATCTATCCAGAGGAAAAGCCATTATACAAAAAAGGTATTTGCACATGCATGTTTATAGCAGCACAATTCACCATTGCAAAAATGTGGAACCAACCGAAATGCCCATCAATCAACAAGTGAATAAAGAAACTGATATATATCTCTCTATATATATATGTATCTATCAATTATATATATATATCAATTATATATATATATGGATGTAATTGTAAGTCATCTACATTTTACCTAAAGTAACAAAATAGTAATTCTAAGTAGACTGTGAAAGAGGTATACATATTTCACTCCCTAGGACAACCACTAAAGAAACGATACAAAGAGATCATATATAGCCGAAAAGTCAATACATTTTTTAAAAAATTAAGAACTGTTAATCAAACCACATAATAAAACAAAAAGTACAATGACAGAAGATTTTAGCAATATAAATGGAAATTAAAAGTTTAGTTTCTAAATTCTAGAATATGTAACTTCCAAAAACTAACTAGAAAAATGAAAACAGTGAAAATAGTCAAAAGATATAAAAAGGAAATTCCCTCATATATATCATATATATAGATAGATAGATTTCCCACTACTGGTAGATACCCAGTATCTACTCGACCATAAAAAGAAATGAATTAATGGCATTTGTGGCAACCTGGATGGTATTGGAGACTATTATTCTAAGTGAAGTAACTCAGGAATGGAAAACCAAACATAGTATTTCTCATTCATATGCAGAAGCTAAGGTATGGGGATGCAAAGACATCAGAATGACATAATGGACTTCGGTGACTCACTGGGAAAGGGTAGGAAGAGGTGAAGGTAAAAGACTACAAATAGGGTTCAGTGTATACTGCTTGGGTGATGGATGCACCAAAATCTCAAAAATCACCACTAAAGAACTTACGTAACCAAATACCACCTGTTCCCCAAAAACCTAGAGAAATAAAAAATATTTTTAAAAAGATGAGAAGCAAAGAAAAAAAAATTCTAAACATAAAAGAAATAGTACAATTACTTTTAACTCTTGTTTATACAATTCATGTTATAGTACTTTTTACACAATGGTATCTGTTGTAATTATATCAGTGTTAGTCAATTGAGTTATCCAGGGATGATGAAAAAGACAAATGAAGACTCCTTATTCAAACCCTGCTTTTAGCCGTCATTCTTAAAATAGACAGGTTCGTGATTGGAAGGCACACATTTAGATTATCCTTAATTTGCTGGGGATTGAGGTATGACTCAGAATCCCTGATGTTCCCTTCCTGATGCCTGCCTTTTACACTTTAGATAATTTCTTTTAATGGGGTGATGGTTTAACCAGAGCCAGATTAGAACTGCCACGTTGGAAATATATTATAAATATGTAATAATTTTGATTATGTAGTACGGTAAGTGAGCATTATCTGAATGTCTTTCCTTGCTCTCCTGAAGCAATTCATCTGAATTGAGGAAGAGCTCAAAAAAATAAGAAGCCAATGATAGAATGCTATGGCACGATGCTCTGCAACAATTAAAAATATGATTGTGAACAAACTTTAATGACATGGAATTGTATCTCACAGTATTATTAAGTAAATAAATAGTTTCCAAATTCATAGCATGATCCCAATGATGATGTTAAAACTAACAATAATTATAGATACGTGCATGCAAAGACACACACATTCCCAAGATGAGGGTAGAAGAAAACCAGCTACGCCAAAGCGTTGACTGTATTTATCACCAGTTGGTAGAATCCACAGATCACATTCTATTTTGTTTTTTCTCTATTGTCTATTGTGCAGTAGACACAATATGACAAAATTCTGTAATTTAGAATGTTCAATTTCATTCTGAAGAGAATTAATTTAGATGAAGGAAAACTTCAGAAATATCATCCTGGTTTTTGCCTACTTTCTAGAAATAGTGAGGTAAAATTGGACTTCTATATATTATGTTTGTGACTGATTCAAATAAAATTTCATTTTATTTCCAGTTTTGGAGCTGAATTTGGTTTTGAAGGGAGTTCATTTTCTAATCTCTATGATATAAACCTAATATATGATTTTAGTTTAAGTTTGGAAGTCAAATTTGAGGGTAGATATCTTTCCTAAAGAAAAGTACTTCCAAGATTAGAGGTTCCAAATGACACCTTTGTAAGAGAAATGGTTTATATTTTCTATTTGTATTAACAATAAAGTAGTATTTTGATGGGCACCTATCATATTAAATTGAATAAAAAAGGAATTTTATTTAAAAATAAAATGAAGCTACCTTCTATTTCATCCAAAAATAATAAAGTATCAAAATGATTTACTTAAGCCATCCTAAAAAACCAGGAATTTGTCAAACCGTTTTCCTCCAGAATTTGGACAATAACTAACCAAATATTCTGAAGTCATTTGCCACACAGGAGGCCGAGAAAACAAAAATGCTTGCTAGGGCATTTTTCTCATTCTTTTCCTGCTTATATTTCTTTCTTTCTTTTCTTTTCTTTTTTTTTTTTTTTTTTTTTAAGACAGAGTCTCACTCTGTCACCAAGGCTGGAGTGCAGTGGTATGATCTCAGCTCACTGCAACCTCTGCCTCCCAGATTCAAGCGATTCTCCTGCCTCAGTCTCCCAGGTAGCTGGGATTATAGGCACATGCCACCACACCTGGCTAATTTTTGTATTTTTAGTAGAGACAGTTTCACCCTGTTGGCTAGCCTGGTCTCAAACTCCGGACCTCAGGTGATCCATCCGCCTCGACCTCCCAAAGTGCTGGGATTACAGGTGTGAGCCACCGCACCCAGTCTCATTTCCTACTTATGTTTCTCATTCATATTATGTTTGCTTGACTTTTTGCTAGTGGTTTTAGTATAAGGGCAGCTCACAAAGTTTTCCTTTGTTTCTCAAAATGAATAAAATATAAAAAAATGCACCCACATTTCTAAATCAATAAGGTGTTTATTTTACACCAAAAAACATGGAATAAAGAGCAGATTTCTTAGTTGGTACATTAGTTGGCTTTGGACAGTCCCAATTTCTGAATCTTGTTAACAGTTTTGCTATCTCACAGTTGTATTTGAAATCAGTGAAACATGAATCAATGAAAACCTCTGGTGTAAAAATATTCATTTAAACTAATTTGGCAATCTGCCAACTGGATTTCTCTTTATATATTTTATATATTTACAGACATGCTGAAAATTATTTCTAATACTGTGGGGGTTTTTTTCAGATTGGTTAAAATATCTATGGAATCTTGAGAGTCTTTGCTGTAGCTATTCCCTCTGTCTGGGAAGTTCTTTAACCAGGTATCTGCTCAGCTAATTTCAACTTCCAAGTCCTTGCTCAATGCTCACTTTCTCTACTTAAAGACCCTACTTAATTCTGCAAACTCCTTGCACTCATATTCTTCCCCCTACCCCACCCCCAACTGCCTAATCCCTCTTACTTTGATCTACTTTTTGTGTTTCTCATCACAGTCAACAATTTCCATCATACTATATAATTTACTTATTTCTTATATTTACTATTAAAGGTACATTTATTTCACTTACAATTTAAGCTAAAGCAAAAATGTTTGTCTATTTTGTTCAACAATATATCCCAAGTACTTAATACACTTCCTGGTGCATCATAGGTACTCAATATATAGTTTAATTATTTGAAATCAAACAACATATCAATGAAATGTCAGCAGATAATGCCACTGTTTTTGGAATATATGCGTTATAGTACATCCTACCGTAACGTGACTTCAAATGACTTGACTTCACTGAACATAGGCACCAGTGTTTCCCTATCACATATGGTTTCTGATGAATGAGTTGAATTTAAGACCATAAACAACTGCTTCATTGTCTGGGTGTATTAGGGGTTGTGTTATAGTCAATGGACATTTTTAGTAAGATTTCCTCTAACTCTTCATGTTATAGAGGTGCAGGTGTCTAACAAGAAAAAAAAATTCCTTCTGAAATGCTTTGCAACCCCAAACTATATACTAATAAACAACCCCATTCTCTATTATAGACATCCAGCAGCAAGAATGAGGGAAAGAAATAAGTATTTTTAAAACGTTTAAACTTTTATTTATTTATTTATTATTTTGAGATGGAGTCTTGCTCTGTTGCCCAGGATGGAATGTAATGGTGCTATCTCGGCTTACTGCAACCTCCGCCTCCTGGGTTCAATGGATTCTCCCACCTCAGCCTCCCAAGTAGCTGGGATTACAGGCATCCACCATCATGCCCGGCTAATTTTTGAATTTTCATAGAGACAGGATTTCACCATGTTGGCCAGGTCAGGCCAAGTTTTGGACTCATAACCTCAGGTAATCCGCCCACCTCGGACTCCCAAAATGCTGGGATTACAGGTGTGAGCTACTGCGCTCAGCCTTAAACTTTTAGTTTTAAAGAATGAAGAGTCAGTGAGGGAGGCATTAAGGCCTATATTTGGGTGATGTTCTTTTAAATCATCTTGTAGTTATGTGAGAAAATAAGGTACAGAAATGAGAGCAAGATTAAATGATCTAATCAACCCATAGTTAAAATCCCAGGATATTCTTAGTGTCCCAGGCTATTGTGTGAATAAGTTGTTCCCAAGTGGCCTCATTCAAGGAAATCTAAAAGAATGGCCAAGGATTGCAGAAAATGTATTTGAATGCTCAAAGTACATAGTCTAAGCCATAACAGAGGGCTGTCACATCTGTGTACTGCTCAGGATGATGGATGGTATAAGTGTAGCCTGATTAGTGTCTTGGGATAAACAGAGAGCTAATGCAGGACAGTCAGAGGTTTGTAAATAAATCTATTACTGACATCTTAGATGAATCTGACCTTTGCAGTGCCAGAATAGATGACAATATAATACATCGGTGCCAAGGGCTAGCTCCAAGGAAACTTTGTTCTCCATTTTGAATAAAATTTTAATGATGAACCAATAGCAGAAGTATAGGTATCTATAGCCTTTCTGCTTTTGGTATTTTGTGTTTTACTACAACAGCATAATTCACATATGCACAGAAAAGTTTATCTGCCTTGTTTTAGGTACCTAATTTTTTCCCTTAGGATACATATTGCTGCCTTCGTGTGTGTGTATCAAATGCTTTAAGTGGAAAAATGTAACAAAAGTGCAACTGTGTTAAGTTATAAAATGTAATATTGTTATCCATCTTGAAGTCTGTGTCTTGGGATAAGAACACTGTTTTCAATTTAAGTATTAAAATAAGTTCTGTCATTAAGCAGAGATGTTGTACAATACAGCCGATAACAGCATAGTGCTGGGGTCACCCTACTGAGTTCTAATCCCAACTTCACCACTTACCAACTGGATGGCTATAGGCAAATTACTAGCTTCATTGAGCTTCAGTTTTCTCCTCTATTACCAAAAAAAAAAATACTTCACAGAACTCTTGTGACAGTTCAATGTGATAATATGTATTTTTGGAATTATAGTGCTTTTCCTCCCCTATTCTTATTGCCCCCTTGCTATTTCATTGTTTTCTTCACTGTATGCTTATGCAAAAGGGTAGATCGTTCTTCTTGTTATGGTTGGAAAAATACTAAAAAAAAAAAATGTAAATTTATATACCTGAACATGATATTTTCATCTGTGAATTTCCAATTCATTCCTTTTCAACCTGAGCCATTCCACTATGAACATAGCTTAATTCAAATCAGTTATTTACTTTGTAAAAAGAAATCATTTTTCTTCTTTTCTCCTCTTATAAAAGATAGCTCTCAGACAAAAGGATATAGACTTTGGGATTGATAAAGTGATGGCATAAAAGATGGGAAAGGGCAAGCACAGAACAAATCTTAATGAGGTGTTGATCACTGTTACCTATTGTTCCCTTACATGTTCAGAAGTTCCTTGAATCCATTTTGTTGCTTTATATCTCTGCCACTGGCTCACACAATTCCATGGCCTTTCTCTTTATGTAGAGCAGTCAGAACCTACTTATCCAGCCAGACTCAGTTGATTTCCTGTTGCCCACCAGTTTCTTGCCTGCTGCCCATCCCCTCCTCTGCTCCACCCTCCAAAGAAGAAATCATTTCCTTCATTATTCTCCATTCCCTCTGAAGCGTCTTTCTAACACAGTTCCTCTAAGCATGATTTTAATTGCTGTCTTTGTTCACTAGATGGTAGGGCCCAGAGTCGACTGCCACAAACGTGTCTCTCATTCTCCTGGCGATAATCTCCTATGAGTGTTCCTCACCACAGAGCTTTACTGTGGGGTCAGGTATCTTCTGCCCAGCCCTGATCTAATCATCTAGTTCTAGTGAGCCACCTACAACTGAGTGTGTGTGTGCGTGTGCGTGCATGTGTATGTGTTATTAGAGGTAGTGTAATATAGTAGTTTGGTATCAAATTATCAGAGGTACATCTTAATTCTATCAATTTACTTTTTAACTGATTACTTACTACTTGATTTTGGGCAAGTTACTTCTCCATGCCTCAACTGTCTTATCTCTAAAATGAGATCATTATAGTATCCTCTTGTAGAAATATGATAATGTTTAAATAGGGCATCTAAATGCTTAGAATAGAGCCTGGCACACAGGAAGCACAATGTTAGCCATAATTATACTTAAATAATAGTAACCTAAATAAGTTAAGTAGGAGATCCTTGCAATCAATGGATCTGATTTCTCAATTTAAAGTGTCTTAAGGAAAGATGACTGACATGAATAATTTTCACCCACTTATAGAGAAGTAAATATGGATGCTCATAATGATCAAATCCATTTTGAGGGCAGGCTCTGAAAGGCTTCTTTCTTGCGTAAATTTTCTCCAAGACTCACCTCATAAGGAAAAGAAATGATGCATCTTATGTGGAGGAAAAGTCCATATGATATTTTTAATTTATCTTGTCAAATGTAAACGATTCTTTTCTGACATAGCTCTGTAGGCCACTACTAATTTTTATGGTTCTCTGATAGTAATTTCCATGCTTCTTTGAATTACAACTAACTTTTAAAAACTCTGATGCAGTATTTTAACGAAGCTTTTATTCCAAAACACCAAGTCACCTTTAGTATTAGATCACAGTTAAGGAAAAACAGCACCTGTCGACTCAGAATATTTCTGAATGAGTTAAGTGGTTGACTTTTTCACTAATTGGCTAATTCACTCATTGCTGTTTGGCTTCATGAACAGCAATGAGTGAATTAGCCAATTAGTGAAAAAGTGAATTGAAGCCATTACAAGTATGATATTAGATTGACTCACATAGGCATATGACCTTTTTTGTTACTTTATCATTTTTAAGTAAATTAATAATGAATGTCTAGTCACCAAAATTACAGTCCACTCAGGGTTATTTTTACCATGCTGAACTAACTATTCTAATGATATATCCGGCCAAATTGGAAATTGGAAAATTTTGCTGCTAAAGGAATTTTCATGCGTAGTTTAATAATCCAGCTACCTGTAGCCCTGGGCAAAATACATTGCCAGCAGGATGCTTTTTGGCAAAGTCATAGTCAATTATAATAATGGAAATTGTAAATGCCCCACCAATAAATGTTGGAATTATCTGTGGAAAAGGAAAGGGTTCAGAACATTACTGCAGCATTACCATAAGTAAGTACATTTTATTCTTGGAGACCTATGTAAGTTTGATAGTTATTTTAGGAAACAAGAAAATAAGAATAATAGACCTATTGCAAGTGGGATACAATTATTTTTCCCTAACCTCCAGCCCTGCAGCAGTTCTAGTACCAGATGTTAGACGAGAAGAGTTACTCTTCTAAGCTTTACAGACTGCTAAATAAATTATCTCAAAGTTTGATTCAGTAAGAATTTCAAAGAGTTAATTGTCAGTATTGAACTTTATCAACTATTATTTTCATTCATTTTTGAGTATCTATTTTGCATGAGGCATTGCTCTAGGGAGTTGGGAATGTATCAGTGAATAAAATCATCAAAGTTCTTCACCGTTGGAGTTCAAATTCCATTTTGGGGGAGTAAGGAAATAGATACTAAACAATGGATTTTATAAGTAATTATTTTGGTTTGTTAGAAAGTGATATGTAAGTAGAAAAGTAAAATGGAGGACAGTGAATCAGGAATAGGAGAAGAGGTTGCAGCTTAGAGTGGTTTGGGGTGAAATGATAGTGCCACAGAAATGGAGTGTGCCACACGCATGGGGGAGTAGGGGGTACAGCACTTGCTAGAGAGGGACTGCATATGTCTCTATTTTCAGCAGAGAAGGCCTGTCAAGTTATTAAAAATACATCTCATTGTCTCCCTCTTCCACTTGTTGGAGTGCTTCCTGGCCTTGCTCTCAGAGCTGAAGCTGACATAAATCATAAAAGATATAAATGGTACCGTCTGGGCTTTCTGATCTTGCAAGGTCCCACCTAATTTAAGCTCTGGTGAATAGCCTATTTCCCATTAGTTGTCTCAATTCACAGAGGATGGAGAAAGAAAGCACTGAATGAGATGTGCAGCTCAACTCGGTGAGCACTCGTTAGCCCCAATTATTTGGCTAGGACAACTTTATTCAATTTAATGGAATCCAAAATTCAGCAGTTCTTATGGAGCCTTCAATGTGCTGTAAAACAAACCACAGATAAATGAACTGTCTGAAAGAATAACATGAGGCACTGCTAAACAAGTGTTATGGAAGAGAAAGATCACTGTAATCTAGAGTTAGCTAGAGTTAGGGCTTTCTGGAAAAGTGAGACCAACATTACACCTTCGAAAACTCTAGTGTGGTGGTGGTGCAAGTGGAGGAAAATAGGAAAGAGGCAACAACATCCATGAAGACACAGAGGCAGAAAGGGCAGTGGCCCTGGGATAGTTAAAAGAGAGAAGTCTAGCTGAGGGACTTCTTGACTTGACTAGCGGCAATGAGCCATGACTAATAACGCTTTCCACACTCCAAAGACTTAGATGGGGGGATAAAAAAACCATCTACATTAGGCAGACTGTGGTAGCACCCCAGACCCACAGAGCTGGGCCGGATGAGCCCCGGCACTGAAGTGATCTATTATCTTTCACCATAAAGAGTAAAAGGGAAACTAAAGATAATTACCTCCATGAAACAAAAAGGTACCTTCTTTTGCTTCAATCACATGGATATATTCTACTAGTCTAAATGTATCGTCTCACTTCTTTCTGTCACACTCTGAGGACTTGAGTCAGAAGAAAGTTTAAATACAGGGATTGAGCTGGAAAGAGTGGAAAGAGAAGCAAAGAGGGGGAAGCTGTAGGAAGGACGAAGGCGCTCGCGAGATATATGGTTACGCTTACACCAAGCAAGCTGCCTTGGGAACGCTTTCCCCAAGCAGCCAGAATGCTTAGTAGTGGAAGACACCTCTATTCCTGTAGGCGAGTCCTGGGAAGCTGGTCAATCTGCAAACGCCAATTCTAGGCAGTGAGCTCGGTCCACTTGTAAATCAAGATTTGGGGAAAGAGTAGGGTGGGTGGCATGGTTGACGCTGTCATCAGCTCCCCCCTCTGGCTTCTCTGGTCATACCCCCATCTACTCTCACTCAGCTACACCCCACCCTCGGATTTTTGATGGACGCTGGGTCCCTAGTAACCACAGCAAGCGCCTCCCCCGCACTTCCCCCTTCCCCCACCCCTCACCACCACCACCCCAGCGATGGAGCCTACTCTGCTCCAAGCCGCCGCTAAGACCCGGAGAAGCGGAATTTCACTTTGAAACTCCCGTGCCTCGTGAGGGCCGGCGCTGGGCATGCTCAGTAGCCGCGGCGCTGCTGCTGGGCTGCTGGGCTGGCGCGGAGTCCACCCTGCCGTCTCCGCCTTGGCTTCTGGGCGCCCAGAAGGCCAGGCATTTGCCGCCTCTGAGCGCTTCTGTTCCCCTTGCCCGCAACCTCCTACTCTTCTTCCTCTCTCCCTCTCTTAGGGAGGTTGAAGCCGGTGCTGGTTTGTGTCGGCGCCACAGACTGACTGCTCTGCAAACCCCAGCCGAGGACCTGCGAACGAATCCCGGAGACTAGAAGACCCTTGGCGGTGGCTCTTTCTAATAGTACTTTACCTGAAGAGGGGTCGTGGTGGAGTTTCTCCTCCACCTCTCAATGCAAACACTATGTGGAGAGCAGTCGGCTTCCCTGCGCTGTGCCTGCTCCTTAATCTTCACACTGCAGGTAAGGGGTTGCCAGGCGTAGAGCCGGAGCTGTGCATGAGATGGGCAACTGCACATGCTTAAGGACTCTAGGAAAAGCTTGCCTTGCGAAGAAAGCCTTTCTAAAAAGGTAAAGCAGGACAGTACCTGACAGGAAAGGGGTGAGGGAGTCGTGCACCTGTTGGAAAACTGAGGCCGAAAACTTAAGCTAAAATTAGATCTTGATTTTTCTTTACCTTACACGAAACTAGTGAACATTTTCAATATGAATGCAGGTTTGCTCCCCGCTTCGCCTCCCCTCCGTCTAGATTCCCTGCTCTTGTTTCTAGGCTATGCACTTAACTGTCAATTTTTCAGGAGAGGGACAAGACATTCTGCTGGATGTAAGCTTTTCTACTGCAGCGGCTACATTCTTAAGGTCTCTTGGTCTAGCGAGCGCCCATAGGAAGGCATTGGCTGTAACCTGATGGACCACATCTCCGCCCAAAAGATCGAAATACATGGTTCACATTAGTGATGCTGCTCCAGGCTCCTTTGGCCCCTGCTCTTGTCACTCGAATTTTCTAAACCAATAAGAGGAAGGAAAGGTTTCAAATAGAATCCTCTTGTCTCTTTCAGCACCATGGCTAGCGTCCGCTGGCACTAAAAAATAAATAAAAATAAAAATTACAGTTCAAACCCTGGGATAGGCACTGTCCCTAGGACAGATTTGATAAGGTGTAACCAAGAGTAACAGTGAGACTGCTCCCAAATATAAATAGATTTGAGGCACCAGAATCAATGTCAAGTATCGTGTGGAAGCAAACCTGGGGAAGTACCTGAGAGATATTATATGTGGTGTCCCTGCTTTTTGGATACATAGCACCTCTATTTTATGCAGAGGACTTGCTGGGCTGAATTCCTTATCATTGTCACATACACATGAACCGAAATAAAATGTGGCAGAGATATTTTAGAAACCCTAATGTGACAGCAGTTGTCCATGCAGCAGTCCTGTAACAACCAGAGACTAGGCATTTTCCCTGAGTGTGCTTCTCATCCAATCACACATATCCATTCATTCCTTCAACCAACATTTGCTGAGCGTATACTATGTTCTAGGGGTAATGAGTAAAAATAATTGTTTGAAATTACAATCCTTGCGGTATCTTTTTTTAAAAGAGTGGGTGAATTTTATTCTCTGTGTACAATAGTGGCAGTGAAATATGGTTCTTTCTTATTCCAGCTAATGCTATTATTTAAATGTATCATGAATCTTTTGAGCAAATAATGCATAGGGTTATTAAAGCTATTATTAAATACACATGTTAATTGTTATAATTATGATGTTATATTGTGGGGTTTTCAATAGTTCTTTGGTACATTTTGAAAACCAGAAAATAGCTATGACTTGATTATTAAATTATTTGCAAACAGCTGTAGTGAGTTCTTTCATTACCACATACAATTCTTCAATGCTGAAATGTGGGACAAAAACATACACATTGGGTTGAGTTTTATTTATAGTATTGCTTAATAATAGACTGATACAAACATTCATTACAGAAAAATCTCAATTCTTACTAAGTTAGCAATGATTTAGTTGGTCTGCCAACAATAGCAGTGTAGTCATTTTTTTCAAAACTAACATATAAAAAAGTTTAAAGATAACATTTAATACACCTTGAGTAATTATATCTTAAAAGTTATAAATAAACTTAAGCATGTGAAAAACATGTCTTAATTTACTGTAGATGAATATTTGGGATGAGAAAAATAGAGGACTTTTGCTCATCAAATGAGAAACCTAAAAGCTTGTAGCCCAAATTATACCTGGAGCTCTGCCAAAGGGTGTATTACCAAAGCCAATCCAATCCATCTCTACTTCAACTTTTTAACTGCAAAACAAAGATAAAAAGTAAGATTAATCAACCAATTTTAATTTAATAAGACAATGCATTTAAGGGCATTTTTATATTTCAATTGCAAGATGCTGAATATTCATTGTATTCATATTTAATATGGTGAAATATATTGGTGTTTTATCACAACAGATTGCAAGTTTAATATTATAGTTCTCTTGCCAGTTTTATTTTAAATGCATTTTAATTTTAAACAGCAATTTGTGGGTCACAAGCTGTCATCAGATTAAAATTTATCACAGTTATCTAATGACATTGTTAGGGCTTTTCATCAGAACTGAAACAAACATAGCTCCTTGGTCTAAGCTTCTATACATTTGGAGATTAACAAAATAAGTGGACAGGATGATAAAGATCAAGAAATCACTAGTATCTCTACTTGTTGAAGGTGTGAGTTTGTTACTTTTGTGGAAGACTTTTCTCTCAGGACAGAGGCCGACTTCATAAAGAAGGGAAATGAATTCTATACATTTACGTCTCTTTAATTGTAAAGCTAATTGATCCATTTTGGTTATGCCCAGGGTATCAGCAACTGCTTTATGCTGGTGGAACTGATGACATCTTACAATGCTTTAGAGATGGGAGGAAAGGGTTGATGGGATGTAAGTGTTCTTTTTAGCTATACTAGGAACTGTTGCCTTCAATATAACCATGCCCCTAATGATAAGTAGCAAATTGCTTGCAACTTGAGTGCCATCTCCCATTATTTTGGTTATGGTTGCCTAAGACACTGTCAGGGGAAAAAAGAAGGTTTTGACGCTGAATTCTGGCTAGGGAGAAGTATGTGGTCTATAATAGCTGTGGGAGAAAAATGAGGAGTGGGTACGGTGCTGTGTAAGTGGCATCTCTGGGTAAATTAACACTAAAGGATTACTAAGCTTGGTTCTTGTTAGAGAAGCTGGACACAACTCTACCCATGGCAGCCGATTTTTATAGATCACCTAACAAGGAAGCTGTGGTTATTATCCATTCAACTGCTTATTTTACAGGTGAGAAAATGAAGATCTAGAGTATTAAAATGTTAGTTAATAGCATAGTCAGGATAAAAGCCCAGGTTTCCAGACCCGTGGCTACATACTGTATAAAATTATACACTGGTTCTACAATAGGTGAAGCCACCATTGATTAAGTTAGTGGTACGAAATACTTTTTACCTAACTGTCCTTATTCTTTACTTTTTCTGTGAACCAGTTTAATATATAAACTCCAGTTGAAAATACCACTTCAGGAATATTCAAGAAGGCAATTAAAAGCCATCACAATAATACGAATGGTAAAAAAATATTATGTGGAAGATCCACAGAGCTTATTTTCTTCAGCATTTCTCCTCTTTCTTTGTCCAAAGAAGCATATTCCGTTTGAGGAGATATTATTTATAGGGTTGTATTTTAGTTGCAAAAGAGTACATTTTTGAGATATATCAAAAATTCTCATGTGAAAGCTTTCTTTTTCCTAGGGAATGTTTTGCTAACAAAATACAGAAACTGATTTCAATCCATAGATTTCTCTTTGAGTTCTGGAAAAGGTTCTTTCAAATTTCCGTGTTGCTCTCACTATCAGCCTTTTTGAATGGCACAAAGACTGCCTTCAGTGTATCTCCTGAAACTATCTCTTCACTCTCAGAGAAGTGCATAGTCAATTTCTCTAGTCTCTGAGAAGAAAGGTATTCTATGATGGTGCCAAGAAGATCTGGGAGGTGATTTGCAGAAGTACCGCCCTCAAAAGAAAGGATAGACTAACAGGTAAATGATATATTTTAAGATTTTAAGATGTTTCTTAGAACTCTAGAATTTGTTTTTCCTATTGAAAATCACTCAATATAGACCTTACAATGGTCTAGAGTCTCTCTTTACATTATTTCTATGATATTATCTCTCACTACTTTCTTCTTTTTTAAATCTCTCTCCAGCCATATTTATCCTTCTGTTTCTAGAAGATGGCAGGCACTCACCCTTTCATACTCTTTTGCTTTTTTCTTTCTCCAGGTATCTCCATAACTTAATCCCACAATAATTTTAGGTCTTTAATTAAATATTACCTTCTTAGTGGAGTTATCCTATTTCATATTTCATCTTCCCTTCCCCCCATCGCCCAGATAAAAATTCTAGCACCCTTTCCCTGCTTATTAACTATTTTTTCCCCAGAGGTCTTCACCACTTAACATACAATTATTTTACTTTTGTTTATTGTAGTTTCCCCTCTCTGTATTAAAATGTAAGCCCATTTAGGGCCTATAATTTTGCCTGTTTTGTTTATTGTTACATGTATTGGAGATCCCGGGCTACTTAGTACCTGGGGGCAGTTCCTGACATAAAATCTTTCTAAAGATTAAATAAATATGTTAAATAAATAATGATACAGTGATATTTCTGGTCTCTTCTTTTTGCATTTAATATATTCTTAACACCCAGAAAAAACACACATAGTCAACTTAGCCACTTCCAGAATGGACTTAAATGGAGCTCATTTGTCCAAAACTCATGTTGCCTCACATGCCCCCAAAACATACTATCTCTAACAGATTTTGCTGTCATTGTGAACTGAAGGGCAATAAAGGATGGGTTTGTGTTAGACCAGAGCTACTAATCAACTGAGTGAAAAAAGTCTTTCAAACTGATTGCCAGATGTTGTGCAGCCTAAATGCTTTGCTGTTGGCTACATTTTCACTTCTCAGTGAAATGCCTTGTGCATGTAGGAATGGCTACAGGGATCAGCAAATTTACAAACAGAGAGTCTAATGCACTGGAAAAAACCGATTTGCTTCTTAGGTACTTAAGAGACATAGGAATATGTATATTTGAAATGGTGTATTTCTAGCACCTCCAATAGAATAGCACCTCGCATATTCCATTGAAAATCACATCCTGGCCGGGCGCGGTGGCTCAAGCCTGTAATCCCAGCACTTTGGGAGGCCGAGGCGGGCGGATCACGAGGTCAGGAGATCGAGACCATCCTGGCTAACATGGTGAAACCCCGTCTCTACTAAAAATACAAAAAACTAGCCGGGCGTGGTGGCGGGCGCCTGTAGTCCCAGCTACTCGGAGGCTGAGGCAGGAGAATGGCCTGAACCTGGGAGGCGGAGCTTGCAGTGAGCCGAGATCGCGCCACTGCACTCCAGCCTGGGTGACACAGCGCGAGACTCCGTCTCAAAAAAAAAAAGAAAATCACATCCTGCCTAATACCTTGTAAAAATTCTGGGATGCATTATGCACATTCAGCCTTTTCTTCTTTATTTCTCACCTACTTCTCTATCAACTTCAGTCCTCATCCTATCATCCTATTAAATATCCTAATTAAATAGGTCATTATAATGTACATTCTTGTTATCAATGCATTTCCATAGTACTCATCTATTTTGACCCCTTTCCAAATTTTAAAATTTTTCCTCACTTGACTTCCACAGACAGTCATTACTCCCTAGCTTCCCTCTTATCTCTCCAGCCATTTCTCAGTTTGCACTTTTAGGTCTTCTGCTGTGTATTATTTAATGGTCAGTGCTCTCTACATCTTCTCATTGATTTTTTGTTATTTTTCTCTGTATACAATCTCCCTGGATAATTATACTCAGATATGCATGTCAAAGATTCCAAAATCCACATTTCCATCTCAGTTATCTCTCCTGAACTCTGGTTCTATATTTAAAATTACCTAGAAGTCATTGTATATTCCATAGTAATCTTTTTGTTGTTATTGTTGTTAGAGACAGGGCCTCACTCTGTCACCCAAGCTTGAGTGCAGCATTGCAATCATGGTTCCCTGCAGCCTCGACCTCCTGGGCTCAAGCAATCCTCCTGCCTCAACCTCAGAGAGCGCTGGGATTACAGGTGTGAGCCACAGTGCCTGACCCCACAATAGTCTTATATTCAACTGTTTTTACTCAACACTTCTCATCACAATTACTCTTAGAAACATTCCCTAATATTGTGAGTAACACCAGGATTCCTTACAATGACCCAGGTCTGAAACGAATAATTCAACCTAGATCCTCCCTTTGCTACTTTCATCTTAAAGGTTACCAACTCTTCTCATAAGGTCTTCTCTACTCTCCATGTTCATGTCACTGCCTTGGGACAGATCCTTATTTCTCACATAATATCTTGTGTTGACCTCCTATCAAATTCTTCATAATAATGTAAGAGGTGAAACTCTTAAAAGCATACCTGATCATATTCTTTCTCCATAAAATTCTTCAATACAGCTATCTCCTTTTCTTTTAGAATAAACTCCAAACTCAAGGCAAAGTCTTTTGTGATGAGGTCTTTTCATCATGCCCTCCTTTGCACACTAATGTCAAACCAAGACAAAATTTCCTTTAGTTTGCCATGTCTTGAATCATTTCACGTACTGTTCTACTTCTCTGAAATACCGATACTCTGCTTCCTTTTTTAGATGACTCTTTCTCCAACTTCAAATATTGATCAGGCATAGCCCACTTCGAGAATCTTCTTTTCTTGAATGCCTCACCTCATTCAAGTAGCTCTCCTACATTTCCCTTTTCAAACCTGTATATTCCTCTGTCAATGTACTTAACCTGTATACTGAAGTTTTTTGAGAACAATAACACAATTGCAGCTTTATTTCTATATACTTATTCCCTAGAACTATGCTGGTTACCTAATATGGCATCAGTAAGTATTCAATTAATGAATACGTATATTAAATATATTTGGTAAAATGAATTATGATAAATTAATTTACATTGACCAAGAGATTATATGTCATCTTCATGACCATAAAGAAGATAATTGACTTTACTACTGTTCTCTTAATGCAATTTACACTTATTGACAACAAGGAAATGGAGATGGGACAGAAAAATTTCTATTTAAATATAGTCCATAGGATAAGTTTGTGTCCCATGGGCATGATGTTATTTGTAGTGTACTTGTGTGCTGAACTCTTTCTAGATGTCTAGACATTCTTGCATGATTTTCCAGTACTACTTAAGAATAGAATGAGATTAATTTTTTTTTTTAATTTAAAGAGCTCAGAGAGTTAGATAAGCAACATAGCATGATAGTTGTCCACTAAAGAATGGACCCGGAACTCCTAACCCTGATTACTGATTGGTTATTATCTACCTAGAGCAAATATAAGACATTTACACATTCAAAACCAGGTGGGAGTGTGAGACAGTGGCTTCAACAAATCAAGACCAAAAATAATTCAACCCTCCTTTTCTCTCTGAAATAAAAACCAAATCATCATACAACATGTCTGAATATTTGAGTGGTTGTATACATTTTTCTCTCTCATTTTATGTGTATATGGTCTTTATGGAATCATAAAGTTTTTGGATCCCACACATTTTTTCTTGTAGAAGACATTCTTACACCTGAGGAATGGAGACTATTTTGTGAATTATTTAAAAATCACTTTATGTGAGATGATCAGATCAAAAATCAAAAGCCCATTCATTGCCATTAGTATTAGAGATAACATGGATGTTATATTTTATGGTAAGTTTATTGTTAAATCTTACAAGTTGTTCTGTGAGTCAAATTCAAAAGCTAGTGAAAGCCATTTTTCCTTTAAAAGGGGATTTGAAAGATTCTCCTTGGCCCATGAGTGCATTTTTCATCTTCAAGGCATTTACAAATGCTGACACATTTAGAGTAGCATTGATGTTTCCCAACATGAAGGATGTTAGTAGTTTTGAAAAAGAAAGATGTAATGCTAAAATATTATTTTAAGATCAAATTTTCTAATGTTTCTGTACCATATAATGTAACTATAAGTGCCTATTATAGTAATGATATTTGCCACAGAAAGACAATTAGCAAATTTATATTGTGAACATTAGCACTTTCCATTTAAATCATTTTTATTCATAATGACTGCATAAACTTTCCTCATAATCAAATCTCATTTGACTTTAATATATTAAGATGTTAATGTCCATTAAAATTGCAGCCACATGGACCAATGGCAAAGCAAAACTGTTTATATTATGCAGCAGTCTAGATCTATGTCTAGTTGCACTGAAGCAAATGCCAAGTTCACTGGGGACATGAATTATTTTTTCCTATTTCTATTTTATTTTTTATTTCCTTTTTTTTCAGATCTAAAGCAATGTCCATTTTCTGACTTAAATGAGAAGACTGACCTCAGGCAGTTCTAAACTACTATTCTTTGGAAAGGAGCACTAAATGAGCACAGAGTAAAAGCATCTCACAGTGATTCACTGGCCTGTACAACACTATGTACAGAGCAAGACTACAGCTATTTTACTGTACTAATGATCCAATTCCTGAGGCATACTGGAGAGAAAAGGAAGCAATAAGTGCACAGAATCAGTTCATCACTGGGTGACTTTCACTTACCTGGGAAAAATGATCAAACATAATATCATAGTGAGTTAGGTTGAAAGACCATCAATCCGTGAATGTAAAGGTATGGCTTTCAAATCATAAGCAATTTACTTTCTTTGTCTTCTTGACTCAAAGTAGTATTTTTAAAATTCTCCCTGAAGAAAATAAAGTAGCTTAAACAGAAGAAAAGAGAAAATTTAAACAAGTGGAAATGTCATGTTTCTAGATAACTTTTTAGCAGAATTCCATAGTAGTTGAAAGTTAAGTGGGATAATATATCCAAACCTGCAGTCTTAGTGAGTGTCATAGAGGTGTTAGGCATTATGTGATTAGACTAAGGAGATAATAAATGGTTAACTTGTACCTTGGAGGAATTTCTTGTTCTTCTTATGTTTATGCCAATACTGAGTAAGCATACACACCTAGATAGGTTCTGGGTTCTGAGTGTTTTTATTTTCAGTTGAGCCTTTTCTTGATAGTTTTCATCTGTATGCTATAGGCAGGAGCCTGACCATATGTGCAGGTTTATAGTGAACTATGAAGCTCTGAAACATCTCCCTCCCTGCAGATATCTCTCCCAATGCCTTTCCTAAAAGTTTTATCTAAACATGAATTCTAGCATCATGTCTTCAGCAAGTTCTACTTAAATTAATGTGAAATACAAATTTCTCTTGGATATGCCTGATTGTGACTGAAAATGTGTAACATTTACATAAACATCATAAATCTGAAATGTCTAGTTCCTACTGCACTGCCTTGCTTAGCAGGTGGTCTAGACTTGTCCTAGGATACATCTTCCTAATTAGTCCCTCTAGGGACCCACAAAGGGTGGAAAGTTCAAGCATGGACCAGGGATGTTGCTCATAGGTCTCTAGGCTTCCCAACTGTTGTCTACTTGTCTGGCCATCCTTCTGCTCTAGTGACCAACTGATACTCTCCTACTTACCATTTGTAGCCCATGGAACTTCTAGGCTATTGGGCTGCAGGTGCATGTGGAAGGCTGCTTGTGGTTCTGCAGATTCCAGCCAAGACAGGGCTGTTTGAATGTAAAGGGAGAGAAGGAGGAGCATGGATATGGGAAGAACATAATGGGAAAGGTCACATGCAGCCACAACCTATTCATGGAACTACTCACCACTCCCCTAAAACCCAGGCTACTCAGCTGACCCTGCTTTTCCAGGACTCTTCTCTCTGCTGATTTTACCTCACATGACCTATTATTTATAGCTCCAGATTGACTCCCTTGGAGACCCGTAGTTCACGAGAAAACTCAGAATTCAGTTATAGAAACTTTTTCATGATGCTTCCCTTCTCTATGCAAATCCAGAGACACATCTGGCAGCTGTTTCAGTGCCTCTGAAAATCCCATGACATTTGAGAAGCTCACTAGGGCAATTCTCATGAGTCCTTACAAGCCTGGTCCCCTTGGGCATTTGGGCATGGCTCTTGGCATTGCCGGGCACCTCTGTATCTCTACAGCATCAGGATTTCCCATCAGGCATTCATTGGTTACTTTTGATTTATTTCCTCAAACTGGGAATGTCTGATATTTAGAGTGCTTAAATTATAAATTTTATCATGTTATTTGTAACTCCTAAATCTGAGCATTAACTGAAGCTATAAAAATATAATAAAAAGTCTTCCTCTCAAGACAAGCATTGGATTTCATATGGAATAGACAAATAGATTTCCTTTTAAGACAGGAAGGAGATCACAAATGAATATTTCCTAAATCCCTGTGATGTGCTAAATTCTACCCAAGGTACTTTTGTAAGATAACTGTCTTACCTTTTAGGATTGAGATTGAAAAATGTTTTGAAATGGCATGCTTGTACTTCGGAAACAACAAAAATATTAACTCATGTAGTACAATAAAAACAAACAAACAAAAAAAGTTTGGGCTCTAGGATCTGACTACCTTAGTCTGAATCCCATCTTCTGCCATTTAAAAAGCTACTGTATAAGGCCCTGCAGCATGGAACCTGGAACACTGAATATATTCAATATTAGTAGTTGTAGGAGTTATCATATTAACATGTGAAAACTTTCATTGGTCCTGTATTTCCTATAGCTGGAATATAAGACCAATGAACAGAAAATATAAAAAGAAAAATGGTACACATTGACTATTGGCCTATTTTTTTTTAAAATCACTCTAAAACCTTCATTTGTGAAGAGTGCATGCTATGAAAATCAAATAAGCATATCCCAAATTTTAAAATACTAGTAACCTTTATCTTATAAATTTTTAAATGCTCATAATTAGCAAGTTCATGTTGAAGAAACTAAATGCTGCTTTCAAAACTAGTATATAAGAGAAAACCTCTAACCACCAGAGTCACTGCCACCATGGGCAACATTTCTTCTGACAAAGTATCTGTCAGTCTCAGGGATTGGGTAGGACACGCGGTATCATCACTCCTGCTACCCTACTCTACAGACTATATGAAACGACAACATCTAACAAAGGCCAAAACACTCCACTTCTAATGCGGACTTTCAGTCTTAGAGAAATGTGTATTAGACAGGGAAAGTTTGAAGTCCTACAATGAGTTTATGTGAAGGGGGCCCTGATTAAAAGAGGCTTTGCTCATACTAATATTTTGTTTTGTTCCTTTGAGTGGAGACTCGAAGAAGTTTTTCTACCCTGATTGAGGGATTCAGTTCAGATTAAGTGAAAGGTGTACCCTTCTTTTGTAAACTTTGGTGAAAAGCTTTGTTCTGGAAAGGAGTGCCAGCATGAAATGTGTCCCTGACTATAGGTACATTCCTAAGCAGATAAATTTTAGAAAAATACATATATAAAAGCTGAGGATCTGGAAAGTGATTCTTCATGCCTGTGCACAATTTGCACACTCCAATTTGAAAATCCTGTCCACATATCTTTGATGTGTGTGTGGTAGGGGAGGGCATGCACTTTGTGAAATCAGAGTTCTTACACATGCAATTAGGGAATCAGTTGTCCTGTCTCCCCTTGGGTTAAGTTTTGCTGAGTCTGCAGCAAATTCCCAGTGGGTGCAGGATCAATTCCTGCCAGTCCAGGCCTGTCTTGTGCCTCTGGTGCCCAATACCTCCCCATGCAGCATCAGCTCTCACTGCTGGCAGTGCCCTCACATCCTCCCTCCACCAGCCCTTCATGTCTTGAAGTTTACCCTTGGGAGCTATGTTTCTAGTCTGAGCTTCAATCTCCAATTTTCTCTTTCTTCTCCACCCTCAGCTAAACTGGGTAGTTCCTGCTTCCTATTCCAGGAGAGATCTCTTCTCAGAAAGGATATGCCACACTGATCTACTTCAGATAAGAACAGCTGTTAATTATATGGCCCTTCCTCAATTTTCATTTTTCAAAGAATCATTAGAAAGCCCAACCTTAGCCCAGTGCCATTAATTTCAAATGGTGGATGAAGGAGCTAGAACAAGATGGAATAGCACTGTTGAAAGGGTCTACCAAGTGCCCCTCAAATCCCTAAATTCAGGCAAGGGAGACCCGGACAGGGATCTCTTCAAGTGGCGGACTACAGACCTTTTTCCGCATTGATATGGTTTGGCTGTGTCCTCGCCCAAATCTCATCTTGAATTGTAGTTCTTATAATCCCCACCTGTTGTGGGAGGGACCAGGTGGAGAAAATTGAATCATGGGCGGTTTCCTCTATCCCGTTCTTGTGGTAGTGAGTTAGTTCTCACGAGATCTGATGGTTTTATAAGGGACTTACTTCCCCTTCGCTGAGCACTCATTCTCTCGCCTGCTGCCACGTGAAAAAGGATGTGTTTGCTTCTCCTTCTGCCATGATTGTAAGTTTTCTGAGGCCTTCCCAGCCATGCTGAACTGTGAGTCAATTACACTTCTTTTTCTTTATAAATTACCCAGTCTCTGGTATGGCTTTATTAACCGCGTGAGAATGGACTAATACACCCACTTTCCGCTTCCCTTAATATATGAGCATTTATATCTCTGTAGTATCATTACTATGGTGAGACTTTAATATTTATGTGTTCTAATGTTCGTTTTGCTGTGTTTTAGTATAATTCCTAATCTGCTATGAGAACTATTCTTAAAACAGACACTTTTTTTCCTTTGTCTTAAAATTGGAGCCCAGTTTTTAAGTCGTCTGGAGAACTCTGCTATGAAAACAATGGAGATAGTTTCTAATCTTTATAATGATTTGAAAACAATTATATTTTAGCTTTTTGTATAACAATGAATGACGTATAAAATTAATTTCTAAATGTACTATTTCATTATTCAGTGAGTGCATACGGAACCGAATTCCTGTGATTTCTGCAGTCTTAGCTTTCTAGCCATATGAGCATTTTTCTCCCGTCTGCCTTTCCCCAGAGGGTGTAGTTTGATAGTCCTCTCTTAACGGCTGTATAACATTTAATATATAGTAGCATTCACTCCTGTCAACCTCTCCTCCCAGTATCCTTTGACTCAGTACTTGAGAAACTGGGGGACATCTGATTGCTGTACCTCAGCTGGCACACATTTCACTTCTTCCAGCAGAGTCCGAGGCCGGAGGTCTTAATACTCATTCTTTCTTCATGACTTATGTCTAGTCACATTGTCCCAAGGTACTGTTTTAATTGTATTATGTTCCACTCTGTAATAGATATTTATCAAATGAAAAAAAAACTCTATTAAAGCTGGGCAAAAATCAGGAA
The DNA here is from genome assembly GCF_003255815.1 of Theropithecus gelada. NCBI lineage: Eukaryota > Metazoa > Chordata > Mammalia > Primates > Cercopithecidae > Theropithecus > Theropithecus gelada. Next base: position 29,878,211 of record NC_037679.1, on the reverse strand, counting down.
ACATGAACCCCTTTCATTGCAATTTTACCACCAGCATATAGCAGACAATGGATTTTTCCTGAAATGGCTGTCAATTCTGTGACTCCGAAATAGAGTTTTACACTGTTCAGCTCAACTTTCAATGGATAAACAGGGAAAAGAAGTAAGGGATATGCAGAGTATTTATGCTGGGCTGAGAGTGGAAGGAGGAGCTGCTTTTTCTAATAGAATATTTTGAGAAATGTGAAAAAAACATGTAAGGAAACTTTACAGGGTGATTAAAATCATTCCTTAGATTCAGAATAGAGGAAATTAGAGCGAGTACTATAAAAATAGAACAACTACTTTGCTATTGGTTTTTTATTTTTATTATAGATGTATTGGACACATCACTGGTCAAATATGTGGAGAGTTTAAATAATATTAAAGAATGTCAACACTTCCTGGTAGAATTATGTTTTCACATCTTAGTAGCCAGTGCATAGACTGGATCTTAGAAAAACCAGTCCTGGAAGGACGTGTTACTTTTTTTTTTTTTTTTTTTTAAGTTTTCTTTAAGGCTAGTCAATTGAAGGATTAGGAGTGGAGAAGGAACAAAGAAATCTGCAACTGCTTGTGATCAATTAGTTGTAAACACCACTGCATTGGGACTAGCCTTGGAAGTGTTCTTTTAATGATAAGTTTGTCCAAGCATTTTTTGGGTCCATGTTCGTTTATAATTTTGGCAAAATTAATTATTGTGATCTTATAGAAACTCTGATTTTTGTAAAGAAAACTTTTTATAACAAAAGGGCTGGTTTAAGGATAAATATTTTTGTCAAATTGGTTATTTGGTGTCAGGATACAAAACAAAACAATATGTGTACATACAAATACATACATATATGTGCATATATTGTTGGAACATAACTGAGGCACAGAAACTGAATTCTATAAAACTGGCTTTGTATATAGCATATATTATATTTTGGAGATTATCCTAACTAACCTTGGTTGTCATATTTTGGGAAAGCTGTAATGTTTATCAGTGGGGTTTAGTGTTATTACTGTTGACACTTTTAACTGGAGATTAATATTCTGGTTATCTCTTGTTACCATTACCAATAGAATGATAGAACAACTAAACAATAGTTTTAATACTAGCCTCATTACATCCCAGGGTATAATTTCTGGAAATCCCTGCTTCTTTGAGTTCCCAAAGGGTCTTTTATAGTATTTATGGAAAACTTATTTCTTTAGGAAAAAAATCAGAACCATGCAAAATCTGTCTAACTGAATGGTGGCTTCTTTTTTACTGAAGTATATTTCTAATCTAGTTGTAGACATGCAAGAGCCAGCTACATTTTCTGATGAGAAGACTGAGGCTCATTGGGGTGAGCTAACATAGATGGGGAGAGAGAAGTTGGGAGATCATTTAAATTAGAATCCAGGTCCCTCATTTATTTCTTAATTTTTTCCTCTTAATCAAAAGCATGTTTTTTTTTCCTTTCTCAATACTAAATAGGCATTTTTCCCAAAAGAACTTTTATTGGTACCACCACGTATTTTTAATTTTCCTGAGAGGTGTTAACAAATCAAATAAATGGGAGCCTAATCATTTCTTATGCATAAATTCCCAAGGGAAGCCCCTGATACTATCCATTTATGTCCTTTCTAGAGAAGGCGGCGTTAACATTCCTAACAAAACAATGATTGTCTTTTCAAAAACTGATTACACAGCAAAAGCCTTTTTCTGATTGTTCACTTTTTCAAGTCTCTTTAGAGATCACTGTTCACTGTTTTATTCTTTCCTTTCACAACTTACTGACATTGACTTAAGTAATTGCAATGCAAGGATTTATTCTGAGAGAGTGTATACAAGTCCATTCTACCTTATGCATGCAGGAATAACCAACACTGAATTTGAAATAATGAATCATAATGTACTCTAACTTAACATTGTAATTTCATTCATTTCTCTTTCCTTTGTTAAAGATCTCTTCAGAGGCTACCAAGGTCATATCCAGAATGACATTTCAATTGTGCAATTTTATGACCATCAAATCTCACTGATCATTTTCATGTAAATGTTTTTATGATAAAAGTACTTTTATTTTAAATGCAGATTAGTATCTTTGACAAGCTACTTACTAAATATTCTGTAAGAGACACTATCCCTCACAGGTAGGGAAAACTATTACTGAACTCTCAATGAAGACGAGAAATCCTACCACGTATTTCATATCAACTTTCTTTATAATAACTTTTTCAATCCCTCTCCATTCTCCTGAAACCTTCCATCTTTTCTCCCTAATCCTCACTCTCTTATGAGATGACTTCATCTCCTTCTACACAGAAAATACAGACACCATCGGAACATAACTTTCTCAACTTCCAACACCAAACCCATTAACATCCCTAATCTCCCTCCCCGCTATATATAATGAAATAAATACCTTCCTCAAATCCAAGGCTCATTCCTCTGCCTGTACTCTGGGTCCTCTCTCCTCCTATCTTCTGGGGGAGTTCAGTCTACTAATTATTCCAGCTGCTTTCTCTTATATCTGATCACTCCTTTCAGCTGGCTCCTTCTACTTGAGATTAAATGTGCCGAAATCTCTACCTTCTTAAAAAGAAACCAAAAACACATCCCTCACCCTATCTTTCCTTCCTGGTAACACATAGTCACTCTCTTGTTACACCCAAATGTGATTTTTCCACTTATTTTGTTTCTACTTTATCTCCCACTCAGTCCTCATTTCAATTAAATTTAGCTTTCTGTCCCTTCCCAACACACTGACACTACTTTTTATAAATTCATTAATGATATTTCTTATGAAAAAGACTTAAATTTAGTGATGAGAAAAGATATGTTTGATATAGTCATGCTCGAAAAAAGTAGCTTACAAAACATGTATAACCTATTGACTTTTTTGGTGTATAGTTCTATACATTTTTACACATGTATAGATTCATGTAATCACAACCACAATCTGGATACAGAACAGTTCGATCACCACAAAAAACTTCGTACTACCTTTTTGTCTCCAACTCTTCTACCCAAATAACCACTGATCTGTATTTCGTAACTATATTTTTTGTCTTTTGAAAATGTCATATAGTGAAAAAATACAGTGACTTTTTGAGACTGGCTTATTTCACTCAACCTACTTCCTTTTATATCCAAGTTGTGTGGATCAATAGCTCATTTCTTTTTACTGATGAGTGGTGCTACGTTGTTTAGATGCATCATAGTTTGTCTATCCATCCACCATTGAAGAACATTAGAGTTGTTTCCATTTGGGGGCAATTATGAATAGACTTGCTAATAAAATTTTTTTACAGACATTTGTGGGAATATATATTTTTATTTCTCTAGGGTAAGAATGTAGAAGTGAAATTGTTGTATCCTATGGTAAGTATGTGTTTACCTTTACAAGAAACTGTCAAACCGTTTTCCAGAGTGCCTTTGCCATTTTGCATTCTCACCTGCAAGGTCTGAGACTTCTAGTTGCTCCAGATCCTCTCTAGTATTAGTACATTTCATTTTACCAATTCTAATATCATATCGCAATTTTTAATATGCATTTTCATATTGGCTAATAGAAATGGACATACTTTCATTTGCTAATTTGCCATTCGTGTATCCTCTTTAATAAAGTGTTTGTTCAAGTCTTTAGCCCATTTTTAAACTGGTTTGTTTTCTAATTGTTGAGTTTTGAGAGTTCTTTATACATTCCAGTTACAGGCCTTTTGTTGGATATGTGATTTGTAATTATTTTTCTACCACTCTGTAGCTAGCTTTCTCCCTTTCTTAACAGTATCTTTCACAGAGCAAATTTCTTTTTATTCTGATGCCATCCAGATTATCTTTTTCTCTGTGGATTGTGATTTTGATGTCATGTCTAAGAAACCTTTGCCTAACCTTAGGTAATAAAGATTTTATTCCATGTTTTCTTCTAAAAGTTCTGTAGTTTATACATTACACATTTAGAGCTATGAACCTTTTTAGTTAATTTTGCATAAGGTGTGAAGTTTAGGTAAATGTTCATTTTGTTACATATGGATGTCTAATACTTTAAATGTAATTTTGAAAGGACTATATTGTTTGTGCACCTTTATCAAAAATCAAATGGTAATACTTTCTCTGAATTCATTTTTTAAATTTTATTTAGCAGTTATTTTATTTTTGATTTATATTTTTAACTGACAGATCATAATTATACATATGGGATAAAATGTGATGTTTTTATGTATGTATACAGGGTAGAATGATTAAGACAATTAACATATTTATCACTTCACTTGTTTAGCATCTTTGTGGTGAGACATTTCAAATTTATGGTCTTAGATATTTTGAAGTACACAATAAATTATTGACTATAGTCACCCTGCTGTGCAATATATCTCAAAATTTATTTTTCCTGTCTATCTTAAACTTTATATCCTTTAGCCAACAACTCCCCATTCCTTCCCCATTCCCTGTCCCAGCCTTTGGTAACCATCATTCTACTCTCTACTTCTCTAGATTCCACATATAAGTGAGATCATACGATATTTGTCTTTCTGCGCCCACCTTATTTCACTCAGCATAATGTCCTCTAGATTCATCCGTGTTGTCACAAAGGTTAGGATTTCCTTCTTTTTATAAGACTGAAGAGTATTACATTATATGTACATGCTACCTTTTCTCTTTTTCCTATACGTTATTGGGGTACAGGGGGTGTTTGGTTACATGGGTAAGTTCTTTAGTGCTGATCTGTGAGATTTTGGTGCACCTATCACCCAAGCAGTATGCACTGCACCCTACTTGTAGACTTTTATCCTTTGTGCCCCTCCCACTCTTCTCCCTGGTCCCCAAAGTCCATTGTATCATTCTTATAGTTTTGCATCCTCACAGCTTAGCTCCCACATATCAGTGAGAACAAATGATGTTTGGTTTTCCATTCCTGAAGTTACTTCACTTAGAATAACAGTCTCCAATACCATTCAGGTTGCTGCGAATGCCATTAATTCATTCTTTCTTATGGCTGAGTAGTATTCCATTGTTTGTATATATAGATATAGCTATACATATATATATAGATATCTATATATATTATATATCACAGTATCTCATAAATATAGATCTCAGTCTCTTTACCCACTCGTTGATTGACAGGCATTTGGGCTGGTTCCACGATTTTGCAGTTGCGAACTGTGCTGCCATAAACATGTGTTTGCAAGTCTTTTTTGTGTAACGACTTCTTTTCCTCTGGGTAGATACCCAGTAGTGGGATTGCTGGATCAAATAGTGGTTCTACTTTTAGTTCTTTAAGGATCTCCACACTGTTTTCCATAGTGGCTGTACTAGTTTACATTCCCACTAGTAGTGTAGAAGTGTTCCCTGATCACTGCATCCATGCCAACATCTACCGTTTTTTGATTTTTTGATTATGGCCATTCTTGCAGGTGCGAGGTGGTATTGCATTGTGGTTTGATTTGCATTTCCCTGATCATTAGCGATGTTGAGCATTTTTTCATATGTTGGTTGGCCATTTGTATACCTTCTTTTGAGAATTGTCTATTCATGTCCTTAGCCCACTTTTTTTTTATGGGATTTTTTAATGGGGTTGTTTCCCTGATCATTAGTGATGTTGAGCATTTTTCATATGTTGGTTTTATGTTTGTTTTGTTCTTGCTGATTTGTCTGAGTTTGTGTAGATTCTGAATATTAGTCCTTTGTCAGATGTATTATGGGAAATGGTATAGAGGTTCCTCAAAAAAACTAAAAATAGAATAGATTATGAAGATTTTCTCCCCCTCTATGGGTTGTCTGTTTACTCTTCTGACTGTTCCTTTTGCCATGCAAAAGCTCTTAATTAAGTCCCAGCTATTTATCTGTGTTTTTATTGCATTTGCTTTTCGGTTCTTGGCCATGAAATCCTCGCCTAAGATGATATCTGGAAGGGTTTTTCCAATATTATGTTCTAGGATTTTTAGTTTTAGGTCTCAGATTTAAGTCCTTAATCCAACTTGAGTTGATTTTTGTATAAAATGAGAGATGAGGATCCAGTTTCATTCTTCTACATGTGGCTAACCAATTATCCCAGCACCACTTTTTGCAAAGAGTGTCCTTTCCCCACTTTATGTTTTTGTTTACTTTATCGAAGATCATTTGGCTGTAAGTATTTGAGTTTATTTCTGGGTTCTGTATGCTGTTCCATTGGTCTACATGCCTATTTTTATAGCAGTACCATGCTCTTTTACCCATTTGTCTATTGATGGACACTTAGGTTGTTTTTGTATCTTGGCTATTGTGAATAATGCTTCAGTGAACATGGGAGTGCAGACATCTCTTTGACAATTGATTTAATTTTGGGGAGATATACACCCAGAAGTGGGATTGCTGGAACATATGATAGTTCTATTTTTAGTTTTTTGAGGAACCGCCATACCATTTCCCATAATGACTGTACAGGTTGAGGATCCCTAATCCAAAAATCCAAAACCCTAAATTATCCAAACTAGAAAACTTTTTGCATACCAACATGATGCTCAAAGGAAATGAATGTTGGAGTATTTTGAATTTTGGACCTTTTAATTACGGATGCTCAATTGGTATATATTCTGCAAATATTCCAAAATCCCAAAAAATTCAAAATTCAAAACATATCTGGTCCCAGGCATTTTGGAAAAGAAATCACCTGTACTCCACACATTCCCACCAACAATGTGCAAGAGTTCCTCTTTCTTCCCATCCTGGCCAACTTAAGTGTCATCTTTTTTGATAAACCCATTCTAACAGGTGTATGGTGTTACCTCATTGTGGCTTTAATTTGCATTTTCCTAATGATTAGTGATGCTGAGCATATTTTCATGTGCCTATTGGAAATTTGTAAGTCGTCTTTTCAGAAATGTCTGTTCAAATCTTTCGCCCATTTTTTAACTAGGTTAAAAATTTAAAACATTTACTAGGTTAATGTTTTTGGCATTACATTGTTTGAGTTCCTTATGTACTTTTGATATTAACCCCTTATCAGATGTGTGGTTTGCAAATATTTTCTCCCATTCTGTGGGTTATCACTTGACTTTGTTGCTTCCTTTGCTCTGCAGAAACTTTTTAGTTTGATGCAATCCCATTTGTCTATTTTTGCTTTAGTTGCCTGTGCTTTTGGGATCATAGTTAAAAAAATCATTACCCACACTAATGTTGTGGAGGTTTTTGCCTATGTTTTTTTCTAGTAGTTTTATTGTTTTATTGTTTTTGATTTTATATGAAAATCTTTAATTCATTTTTGTGTATGGTGTGATGTATGAATCCAACGTCATGCTTCTGCACGAAATCTGTTTTCACCATTGATCTGTTTGTCTATTTCTTTGCCAATACTACACTACTACCTCAATTACTATAGCTTTATAGTAAGGTTTAGAATTGAGCAGTTTTTTTTAACTTTATTATTTTTTCAACTTTATTATTTTTTCAAAATTGTTTTACCTTTCTATTTCTTTTGCCTTTCTATGTAAATTTTAGAATCAACATATCTATATCTACAAAAAATTCTAGTGATATTTTGATTCTAATTGGAGATGATTGATATCTTCATTATGTAGAGTCTTCTAATTCATGAACATAGTATATTTATTTAGATCATCTGTGATTTCTTTGTTCATTTTGTAGTTTTCTGTATATATGTACGTATCATATACATGTATCATATATATGTATGTATCATATATGTATCATATGTGTATCATATGTATCATACATGTATCATATATGTATCATCTATGTGTGTCATATGTGTGTCATGTATATCGTGTGTGTATCATATCTGTATGTATCATATATCATGTATGTATCATATATCATGTATGTATCATATATGTATCATATATATCGTGTATGTATCATATATATTATGTATGTATCATATATGTCATGTGTGTATCGTATATGTGTATCACATATATCATATAGGTGTCATGTATATCATATATGTATGTATCATATATATGTATGTATCATTCACATATATATATCGTACATGCTCTGTTAGATTTATACCTAAGTATTTTATTTTGGGGTCAGCTTTTTTTTTTACTTTTACTTTTTAATTATACATTGCTAACTTATACAAATGCCATTGAGTTTTGTAGATTGCCTTTATATTGTGTAACCTTACTAAACTCACCTGTCAGTTCTAGGAAGATTTTGGTAAATTCCTTGGGATTTTTTACATAGACAATAATGTCATCTGCAAAGAGAACAGTTTTATGTCTTTTGCCCCTTTTCTTTGTCTCATTGCAGTGACTAGGACTCTTAGTACAAAGTTATATAGCAATGGTATGGGTGCCTTGTCCTTGTCTTAGAAGGGGAGCATTCAGGTTTTCACTATTAAGCATAATGTTTGCCATGGGGTTTGGTGTAGGTACCTTTTATCAGGTTGAGAACATTCTCTTCTATTTCTAGGTTACTTAATTTTTTCTTACTATGAATAGACATGCATCAAACAGTTTTTTCATCAATTAATATGACTATTACTTTTCTTCTTTAGACTGTCAATAGGGTGGGTTATATAGATCATTTTTCAAATACTGAAGCAGACCTATATTCCCAGGAAAATCAGCCCCATTTGGTAGTGGCATATGTCTTTTTACATAATTCTGCATTCAATTTGCTAATATTTTGTTGAGGACTTTTACATTTGTGTTCATAAGCAGTATTGGTCTATAGTTTTGTTTTGTTTTGTTTTTAGGATTGTCTCTATCTGCTTTTGTTATCAGGGTAATTGTGGCTTCATCAAATGATTTTGGGGAATGTTTCCCCTTCTATTTTCTGGGAGAAATTATATAGATTTGTTGTTATCTTTTTCTTTAAATGTTTTGTAGACATTTTCAATTATGCCATTTGATCCTGCAGATTTTTATTCAGAAAAGGTTTAAGTAGAAATTTCGTTTCTTTTATAATTTTAGCACAATTTGGATTATTATTTTTTTTTTTATTTTTTTTTATTTTTTTTTGAGACAGAGTCTCGCTCTGTCGCCCAGGCTGGAGTGCAGTGGCCGGATCTCAGCTCACTGCAAGCTCCGCCTCCCGGGTTTACGCCATTCTCCTGCCTCAGCCTCCCGAGTAGCTGGGACTACAGGCGTCCGCCACCTCGCCTGGCTAGTTTTTTGTATTTTTTAGTAGAGACGGGGTTTCACCGTGTTAGCCAGGATGGTCTCGATCTCCTGACCTTGTGATCCGCCCGTCTCGGCCTCCCAAAGTGCTGGGATTACAGGCTTGAGCCACCGCGCCCGGCCTAATTTGGATTATTTATTTCATCTTTGGTGAGTTTCAATAGTTTGTGGTTTTCAAGGAATTATCATTTTATTTAAATTGTTGAATTTATGTAAAAAGGATTGTTATTTTCCTTTTTATACATTTTTACATCTGCTGAGTCTGTAATGATATCCCTCCTTTCATTTGATATTAGAAATTTGTGTTTCTCTCTGCCAGTCTTGCTAGAGTTTTATCTATTTTACTAATCTGTTCAAAGAACTAGCTTTTGTTTCACTCATTTTTCTCTCTTGTTTTTCTATTTTCAATGTAGTGATTTCTACTTTTAACTTTTTAATTTCTATACATTTATTTGACTCTTTTTTTCTTGTTTCTTAAAAAGAAAGCTTATATTTTTGATTTGAGACCTTTTTTCTATTCTAATATAAGCATTTAATGTTATAATTTTTTCTCTAAACACTGTTTCAACTGCATCCCACAAATCATGATATGTTGTATTTTTATTTTAGTTTGGTTCAAAATATGTTCTAATTTGTCTTGTGACTTTCTCTTTGGCCCATGGATATATATTTTTAATTGTACTTTAAGTTCTAGGGTACATGTGCACAACATGCAGATTTGTTACATATGTATACATGTGCCATCTTGTTGTGCTGCACCCATTAACTCGTCATTTACATCAGGTATATCTCCTAATGCTATCCCTCCCCTCTCCCCCCATCCCACAACAGGCCTGGTGTGTGATGTTCCCCTTCCTGTGTCCAAGTGTTCACATTGTTCAGTTCCCACCTATGAGTGAGAACATGCAGTGTTTGGTTTCTGTTCTTGCGATAGTTTGCTCAGAATGATGGTTTACAGCTACATCCATGTCCCTACAAAGGACATGGACTCATCCTTTTTTATGGCTGCATAATATTCCATGGTGTACATGTGCCATATTTTCTTGATCCAGTCTATCATTGATGGACATTTGGGTTGGTTCCAAGCCTTTGCTATTGTGAATAGTGCCGCAGTAAGCATAGGTGTGCATGTGTCTTTATAGCAGCATGATTTATAATTGTTTGGGTATATACCCAGTAATGGGATGGCTGGGTCAAATGGTATTTCTAGTTCTAGATCCTTGAGGAATTTCCACACCATCTTCCACAATGGTTGAACTAGTTTACAGTCCCACCAACAGTGTAAAGTGTTCCTATTTCTCCACATCCTTTCCAGAACCTGTTGTTTCCTGACTTTTTAATGATCACCATTCCAACTGGTGTGAGATGTTATCTCATTGTGGTTTTGATTTGCATTTCTCTGATGGTGAGTGATGATAAGCATTTTTTCATGTGTCTGTTGGCTGCATAAGTGTCTTCTTTTGTAAAGTGTCTGTTCATATCCTTTGCCCACTTTTTTATGAGGTTGTTTTTTTTCTTGTAAATTTGTTTGAGTTCTTTGTAGGTTCTGGATATTAGCCCTTTGTCAGATGAGTAGATTGCAAAAATTTTCTCCCATTCTTTAGGTTGCCTGTTCACTCTGACTGTAGTTTCTTTTGCTGTGCAGAAGCTCTTTAGTTTAATTAGATCCCATTTGTCAATTTTGTTGCCATTGCTTTTGGTGTTTTAGACATGAAGTCCTTGCCCATGCCTATGTCCTGAATGGGTTTTGCCTAGGTTTTGTTCTAGGGTTTTTATGGTTTTAGGTCTAACATTTAAGTCTCTAATCTATCTTGAATTAATTTTTGTATAAGGTGTAAGGAAGGGATTCCATTTTAGCTTTCTACATATGGCTAGCCAATTTTCCCAGCAGCATTTATTAAATAGGGAATCCTTTCCGCATGTCTTATTTTTCTCAGGTTTGTCAAAGATCAGATGGTTGTAGATGTGTGGTATTCTGAGGCTTCCCCATTTCTTGTTTTTCTGAGGTTTGTCAAAGATCAGATGGCTGTAGATGTGTGATATTATTTCTGAGGACTCTGTTCTGTTCCATTGGTCTATATCTCTGTTTTGGTACCAGTACCATGCTGTTTTGGTTACTATAGCCTTGTAGTATAGTTTGAAGTCAGGTAAGGTAATGCCTCCAGCTTTGTTCTTTTGGCTTAGGATTGTCTTGGCAATGCAGGGTCTTTTTGTGTTCCATATGAACTTTAAAGTAGTTTTTTCCAGTTCTGTGAAGAAAGTCATTGGTAGCTTAATGGGGATGGCATCTATAAATTACCTTGGGCAGTATGGCCATTTTCATGATATTGACTCTTCCTATCCATGAACATGGAATGATCTTCCATTTGTTTGTGTCCTCTTTTATTTCATTGAGCAGTGGTTTGTAGTTCTCCTTGAAGAGGTCCTTCACATCCCTTGTAAGTTGGATTCCTAGGTATTTTATTCTCTTTGAAGCAATTGTGAATGTGAGTCCACTCATGATTTGGCTCTCTGTTTCTCTTATTGGTGTATACGAATGCTTGTGATTTTTGCACATTAATTTTGTATCCTGAGACTTTGCTGAAGTTGCTTATCAGCTTAAGGAGATTTTGGGCTGAGACGATGGGGTTTTCTAAATGTACAATCATATCATCTGCAAAAGGGGACAGTTTGACTTCCTCTTTTCCTAATTGAATATCCTTTATATCTTTCTCCTGCTTCATTGCCCTGGCCAGAACTTCCTACGCTATGTTGAATAGGAGTGGTGAGAGAGGGCATGCCTGTCTTGTGCCAGTTTTCAAAGGGAATGCTTCCAGTTTTTGCCCATTCAGTGTGATATTGGCTGTGGGTTTGTCATAAATAGCTCTTATTATTTTGAGATACATTCTATCAATACCAAATGTATTGAGAGTTTTTAGCATGAAGGGCTGTTGAATTTTGTCAAAGGCCTTTTCTGCATCTGTTGAGATAATCATGTGGTTTTTGTCTTTGGTTCTGTTTGTATGCTGGATTACATTTATTGATTTGTGTGTGTCGAACCAGCCTTGCATCCCAGGGATGAAGTCAACTTGATCATGGTGGATGAGCTTTTTGATGTGCTACTGGATTTGGTTTGCCAGTATTTTATTGAGGATTTTTGCATCGATGTTCATCAGGGATATTGGTCTAAAATTCTCTTATTTTGTTGTGTCTCTGCCAGGCTTTGGCATCAGGATGATGCTGGCCGCATAAAATGAGTTAGGGAGGATTCCTTCCTTTTCTATTGATTGGAATAGTTTTAGAACGAATGGTACCAGCTCCTCCTTGTACCTCTGGTAGAGTTCGGCTGTGAGTCCATCTGGTCCTGGGGTTTTTTTTGGTTGGTAGGCTATTAATTATTGCCGATTATATTTCTGAACCTGTTATTGGTCTATTCAGGGATTCAACTTCTTCCTGGTTTAGTCTTGGGAGAGTGTATGTGTCCAGGAATTCATCTATTTCTTCTAGGTTTTCTAGTTTATTTGCATAGAGGTGTTAAAGTATTCTCTGATGGTAGTTTGTATTTCTGTAGGATTGGTGGTGATACCCCCTTTATCATTTTTTATTGTGTCTATTTGATTCTTCTCTCTTCTCTTCTTTATTAGTTTTGCTAGTGGTCTATCGATTTTGTTGATCTTTTCAGAAAACCAACTCCTGGATTCATTGATTTTTTTTTTTTTTTGAAGGGTTTTTTGTATCTCTATCTCCTTTAGTTCTGCTCTGATCTTAGTTATTTCTTGCCTTCTGCTAGCTTTTGAATGTGTTTGCTCTCGCTTCTCTAGTTCTTTTAATTGTGATGTTAGGGTGTCAATTTTAGATCTTTCCTGCTTTCTCTTGTGGGCATTTAGTGCTATAAATTTCCCTCTACACACTGCTTTAAATGTGTCCCAGAGATTCTGGTATGTCGTATCTTTGTTCTTATTGGTTTCAAAGAACATCTTTATTTCTGCCTTCATTTCGTTATGTACCCAGTAGTCATTCAGGAGCAGGTTGTTCAGTTTCCATGTAGTTGAGAGGTTTTGAGTGAGTTTCTTAATCCTGAGTTCTAGTTTGATTGCACTGTGGTCTGAGAGACAGTTTGTTATACTTTCTGTTCTTTTACATTTGCTGAGGAGTGCTTTACTTCAACTATGTGGTCAATTTTGGAATAAGTGTGATGTGGTGCTGAGAAGAATGTATATTCTGTTGATTTGGGGTAGAGAGTTCTATAGATGTCTATTAGGTCCGCTTGGTGCAGAACTGGGTTCAGTTCCTGGATATCCTTGTTAACTTTCTGTTTTGTTGATCTGTCTAATGTTGACAGTGGGGTGTTAAAGTCTCCCATTATTATTGTGTGGGAGTCTAAGTCTGATTGTAAGTCTCTAAGGACTTGCCTTATGAATCTGGGTGCTCCTGTATTGGGTGCATATATATTTAGGATAGTTAGCTCTTCTTGTTGAATTGATCCCTTTACCATTATGTAATGGCCTTCTTTGTCTCTTTTGATCTTTGTTGGTTTAAAGTCTGTTTTATCAGAGACTAGGATTGTAACCCCTGCATTTTTTTGTTTTCCATTTGCTTGGTTAGATCTTCCTCCATCCCTTTATTTTGAGCCTATGTTTGTCTCTGCACATGAGATGGGTCTCCTAAATACAGCACACTAATGGGTCTTGACTCTTTATCCAATTTGCCAGTCTGTGTCTTTTAATTGGAGCATTTAGCCCATTTACATTTAAGGTTAATATTGTTATGTGTGAACTTGATCCTGCCATTATGATGTTAGCTGGTTATTTTGCTCATTAGTTGATGCAGTTTCTTCCTAGCATTGATGGTCTTTACATTTTGGCATGTTTTGCAGTGGCTGGTACCAGTTATTCCTTTCCATGTTTAATGCTTCCTTCAGGAGCTCTCGTAGAGCAGGCCTGATGGTGACAAAATCTCTCAGCATTTGTTTGTCTGTAAAGGATTTTATTTCTCCTTCACTTACAAAACTTAGTTTGGCTGGATATGAAATTCTGGGTTGCAAATTCTTTTCTTTAAGAATGTTGAATATTGGCCCCCACTCTCTTCTGGCTTGTAGAGTTTCTGCTGAGAGATCCACTGTTAGTCTGATGGGCTTCCCTTTGTGGGTAACCCGACCTTTCTCTCTGGCTGCCCTTAACATTTTTTCCTTCATTTCGACTTTGGTGAATTTGACAATTATGTGTCTTGGAGTTGCTCTTCTCGAGGAGTATCTTTGTGGCATTCTCTGTATTTCCTGAATTTGAATGTTGGCCTGCCTTGCTAGGTTGGGAAGTTCTCCTGGATAATATCCTGCAGAGTGTTTTCCAACTTGGTTCCATTCTCCCCGTCACTTTCAGGTACACCAATCAGATGTAGATTTGGTCTTTTCGCATAGTCCCGTATTTCTTAGAGGTTTTGTATGTTTCTTTTTACTCTTTTTTCCTCAAAATTTCTTGGTTCATTTCATTCATTTGATCTTGAATCACTAATACCCTTTCTTCCAGTTGATCAAATCAGTTACTGAAGCTTGTGCATTTGTCATGTAGTCCTCGTGCCATGGTTTTCAGCTCTATCAGGTCATTTAAGGACTTCTCTACATTGGTTATTCTAGTTAGCCATTCAGCTAATCTTTTTTCATGGTTTTTAGGTTCTTTGCGATGGGTTTGAACTTCCTCCTTTAGCTTGGAGAAGTTGGATCGTCTGAAGCCTTCTTCTCTCAACTCGTCAAAGTCATTCTCCATCCAGCTTTGTTCTGTTGCTGGCGAGGAGCTGTGTTCCTTTGGAGGGGGAGAGGCACTCTGATTTTTAGAATTTTCAGCTTTTCTTCTCTTTTTTTTCCCCGTATTTGTGGTTTTATCTACCTTTGGTCTTTGATGATGGTGACATGCAGATGGAGTTTTGGTGTGGATGTCCTTTCTGTTTGTTAGTTTTCCTTCTAACAGTCAGGACAGCTGCAGGTCTGTTGGAGTTTGCTGGAGGTCCACTCCAGACCCCGTTTGCCTGGGTATCAGCAGCAGAGGCTGCAGAAGAGTGAATATTGCTGGAGAGCAAATGTTGCTGCCTGATCGTTCCTCTGGAAGCTTCGTCTCAGAGGGATACCCAGCTGTGTGAGGTGTCAGTCTGCCCCTACTGGGGGGTGCCTCCCAGTTAGGCTACTTGGGGGTCAGGGACCCACTTGAGGAGGCAGTCTGTCCGTTCTCAGATCTCAAACTCCATGCTGAGAGAACCATTACTGTCTTCAAAGCTGTCAGACAGGGACATTTAAATCTGCAGAGGTTTCTGTTGCCTTTTGTTTGGCTATGCCCTGTCACCAGAGGTGGATTCTACAGAGGCAGGCAGGCTTCCTTGAACTGCGGTGGGCTCCACCCAGTTCGAGTTTCCTGGTGGCTTTGTTTACCTACTCAAGCCTCAGCAATGGCAGGCACCCCTCCCCCAGCCTTGCTGCCACCTTGCAGTTAGATCTCAGACTGCTGTGCTAGCAATGAGGGAGGCTCTGTGCATGTGGGACCCTCTGAGCTAGGCACAGGATATAATCTCCTGGTGTGCCATTTGCTAAGACCCTTGGTAAAGCACAGTATTAGGGTGGGAGTGACCCAATTTTCCAGGTGCTGTGTGTCACAATTTCCCTTGGTTAGGAAAGGGAATTCCCTTACCCCTTCCTGGGTGAGGTGATGCCTTGCCCTGCTTCAGCTCTCGCTTAGTGGGCTGCACCCACTGTCCTGCACCCACTGTCCTGCACCCACTGTCCGACACACCCCAGTGAGATGAACCTGGTACCTCAGTTGCAAATGCAGAAATCACCTGTCTTCTGTGTCGCTCACGCTTGGAGCTGTAGCCTGGAGCTGTTCCTATTTGGCCATCTTGGAACCACCGGGCCCATGGATATTTAGAAATGTGTTTTTTTAATTTCCAAATTTTGGAAATATTCTTATTTTCTTTCTGTTACTGCTAGTTTAATTCCTTCATGGCCAAAGAGTATACTTTGTATAATTTCAGTTTTCAAAATATGTTATTTTATGGCCCAGGATATGATCTTTCTTGATGAATACCCCATGAGCACGTGAAAAGAATGTGTATTCTGGTGTTTTTGGTTGTGTGTTCTGTAAACACCTATTAAATCCAGTTGGTTGATGGTGTTGTTCTTGTACAACCTTGCCTTTCCTCCTTTTCTGTCTCCTCATACTATTGAGAGAGAACAGTTAAAATCTCCAATGATAATTGTGAATTTTCCTATTTCTCCTTTCATTTTTGTCAGCTTTGCTCCATGAATTTTAAGCTCATTTTTGATGCATATATATTTAGGAATATTATGTATTCTTATGTACATTGCATCATATGTCCATCATTATGTAATGTCCCTCTTTATCCTTGGTAATTTGTTTGTGCTGAGTTGATATTAATATAGTCACTCCAGCTTTCTTTTAATTAGGTTTTCATGGTATATTGTTTTTCATTCTTTCACTTTACATGTATCTATATCATTATATTTGAAGTGAGTTTCTTGCACTTCTACACCTGCATCTGAGTCCAGGGACAGGTGTTGATAGGAGAGAGAGGGAAAAGAGCTATGACTGTTGGCTGCTTTAGAATTACGGCTTCAGTAATAGATAACTTGGCATCTCAATCTTCACTTTTCCAAAATTTTTACTTGAGTATATTCATAAAGCTGAAGTGAAGGAGGCAGTAGAGAGGTAGCATTTGAGGATGGAAAATACAAAACTCATTCCAGATACTAGGTCAGTGGTCCTCAAACATCAGAGTTTGAATATAAGAATTCTATTATAAATCTAGATTCCTAGGCTACATCTACAGAGATTATGCTTTGGTAGTTCTAGGCTGGGTTCTGAAAAACTGCATCATCTTGTCCCAGGTAGCTCTGATGCAGAGAATCTAAGGACAGCACTATGAAATGTTTTTTCTTATTTAATGATTGTGGTAGGACACCTGATATTATGTGGCTCTCTTAGAACTCATTACTCAAGAACAAGGCAGGACTAAGTTCATTCACACAGACAAGTGGATAAGGTTGGGAAATTTTAATTATGTTTCAATTGTACTTCAACTTAGATTTTGTCCCTTTTTTGGTAGGCCAATTTTAGCACACATTTGTTAACTGGACTTATCTGTGCTATTTAGATAAAGTGGCTCTGAAAAGACTTGGTGTGATTCGTAATATATAAAAAAAATTGAAGATATTTGTGTAATTGACTCAGTTTGTCACTTATTTCTCCTCTTTTCAGATATCTACTTTCTCCAGTCTTCTAAGCTGCTTTTTTCTTTTTTATTTACCATTTATAGAGAATCCAGAGTAGAGGAATTGCTAGTTTTTACAGCCTTTGCTTTCCATCAAGTCTTGTGTGACCAACATATACGTCTTCCATCTTCAGCAACTCTGTTTCACCAATATCCCTTCAACTTTCATGTGAGATTATAAAGATAGGTTTTTTTTTAGCCCAAGTGCTTTATTCCATGATATAATAGATAGTATGAGAATCATCTGCTGTTACCAGTAGCTTTATCTTTTTAGACCACTTGAATTATATTTTATGTGGATCCTGAAATAGTAATGGAAACTAATCATCATGTCTTCAGTTCTGAGCATGCTAAATCGACCATAACTTTTTTAAACAATCAAGCCACCCATAGTTTGCCAAAGATGATGATTGGACAATTGATGACCTTTAAATAATTGTGAATTTTATTTCTCCATATTAAATGGGTTCCTTGGATTTGGAAATGAAACTATCATTAAGAACATATGTAGTATAATGGAATTCAGAACCGGATACCTCAATGTTGTTATTCTTATCACTGTTTTATTCATGGAAAATGGTGCTAAATGTTTTAGATGTATGTAAACTTTCTGACCACAAGGTTTATGTTTAGTATTTTACTAAAAAGTAATTTACTAAGTAATACTGTAGTGTCCTAGAAGAGTGTCTACATTTCTGAAAGGGGAGTAATTTTCTTCTTTCCCTCTGAGAAACTATCTGATATCACTACAATGAAGTTATTCCTTTGGGGTTAAGAAATAAAATAGTATACTATTTTCATCCTAGTTTACTTTTCCAATATCACTCATTTAGGGATGATTCTGTGCTTTGGAAAAGGTATATTGTATGCATAAATGAACTTGGGTTTCTCACCTAAGAGAAAATAGAGAAATTTACAATGCCCAGTAGCATGAGGACTAGATCTGCCATGATAATGCTATTGAATTTGGGCATGTAAATAGCTGAAATTTGCAAGAAAAACAAAACAAAACAAAGAGCAGACCCTTGGATGATTTGGGAAGTAAAAGATAAAAATAGTAGAAGATTGGAGAAGAATTCTTGTAAAAAGACAGCACTTGTTACCATAGGCATTGGTACCCAGGGAAAATCTGGGGTACCATTGCTAGGCACTATGTTATATAACAGATCCCATACTTGCTTTTCTAATTGGTATTTGACCTAGTAATATTCTTTTTGATTCATATGTATTATCTATTTCCTCCTGTGGCCAGTAGCAAACAGGAGAAACCATTGCATAAATATGCAATGAATATTTATCTAATAGAAGAAATAAAGATGAATGTATTTGTTACTAAATAAATTCAATTGCTGTAACAAAGATACTTAAAATAATAGCAGGTAAAACCATAGAAAATTGTTTTTCTCTCCTCTAGTCGTCTGAGTGGGAACTGTGAGGTTGATAAGGTAGTTTCACTTTCATCAGGGATCAAAATCTTTTGCTCTACCATCTTTGACACATGGTTTCTACCTCAAACTCCTACCAGACCATCTGCATTTCAGCCAGCACAAAGGAGGAAATGTAGAAAGGAAGGCCATATCATATCTCTGCTAACGTCTGTTTACTCACATTCCAATAGCTATAACTTGATCAAATGGCAATGCTTAGTTGCAGGGAAGACTGAGAGAAATGTAGTCTCTATCTAGATGGCCATATTACTTACCTAAGTAAGGAGAGGATGGATATTGTTTGGACTACTGAAAGCTGGTACCACAATAAGTACACTCAGATTTCTTCCCTCAGTGAGCTTAAATATTCTGTAAGCGTGAAAAAACTGTTCATTGTAATACAAGCAATAAGTATGAAATAAGAATTGTAGGAAATGCTTATATTTAAAGAAAGCTTAAATATGTTAAAAATATTTATAATTTCAGCAGCAGATATGACATCCAGGAATAGAAGCCCAACTAGGTATTGAAACTATGGGTGTAGACAAAGGAGGAAATTTCTTGGTAAAAGTGGCATCAGAATATCTGAAAAATAGGACTTTTTCAAAGCACACCCACTTCTATCCACCTAAAGTCTTTGAGAGGCCTTCATACCACCAGGTGTATTCTATTTGTTAAGAATCATGAAGCAGAGAAAGAACAATGGAGACTAACCTAAATCCTTCACAAGTCTTAAAGCCTCTCAAGAAAGGGTAAGTCTCTTCATCAGATATATCTCCCTCTCTTACTGAATAGGGTCTCTGATATTGTTTCTGCTTCTTCCCTCTTTCAGGGTGCTTTTCAGGAAACAATGATCATTTTTTGGCAATTAATCAGAAGAAGAGTGGGAAGCCGGTATTCGTTTATCAGCATTCACAAGACATTGAGAAGAGCCTGGATATCGCCCCACAAAAAATCTATAGACATAGCTACCATTCTTCTTCTGAAGCTCAAGTAAGCAAACGCCACCAGATTGTCAATTCAGCATTTCCTAGACCTGCATATGACCCGTCTGTCAATCTGCTGGCCATGGACGGTCAAGATCTTGAAGTGGAAAATCTTCCAATCCCAGCAGCAAACGTAATTGTGGTGGTAAGTAGTATGTTAAACTGATGCTGAGGCTGATGTTGATGCTTTCCTGTCATTGATACTTGAAAAAAGAAAAACACTGATTGTGAATAGTTGTCAATGAATCCCAATGGGTATGTACCACAGCAGTTATTCTGTGGTACTTCTAATTTGTTACTTGGACTATTGTCTGTTTTCTTCCTCTTACGAAATCAGAAAACTTGCCTGTATCCTCTGCTTATAGCAGAATGCATGGTACATGGTAGATGCTTAATAAATATTTGAATAAAAGATTACTTTAGGAAGGCCTTATATTATAGTTGAATATATCTTAAACTGAGCCTCCTGCCTTCTGTGAGAATCTGTTTTAAGCAGATAGGCCTTAGTCTCAGCCTGTGTAAATAAATAGTACTTATTGAAGATCCTCTGGTCACTTGACTCAAATGCCAATAAATGAGGCAACTGAAAGGGAGAGGTGTGGTAGAGGGAGAGTAGTTTTCTGTCACTGGAGCAAATAAAATACGTTGGGAGTAGTTGATAGATAATGTTTCTGACATTACTGATAAGCACCATTCTTTATTAATCAAAGTGATAAAATGATCCCATTGCTTATGTTCTTAAAGTTCCCTTGCTTGTATAACCCAGATTAGAGGTTCCCAAATTGTGGAGGCATCATAGTTTAAATACATGCTGAGGTTGGCACCCTATTTGGACTATAGTTACTCTCTGGTTTATCACCATAATAGGAGGATCCACACTGAAACTATAAATCAGTAGTTAAATGGTTGTTATTGCATCTCTGCTCCAAAATATAATCAAATGAGTTGATTTGTGAGGCCAAGATAATTCAGTGAAACCATGTTTGCATTTTGGCAACTTCTCTATGCACCAAATGTAATTAAATTTAACAAGCTTCTTTTTTTTCTTTATTTTTTTTAACCTACTACATATAGTATACTTAGTATTGAGAATCAAAGTTCCATTCATTGATGTTTTCAACTAGCATACACCGAGTATTTATTATGATCTAGGTTCCCCTTGGGATATCTGGAAATAGAGACAAATGAAATACAGTTTCTTGTTTTGCTTGGAAAATGTCTGGAGGGAAATATCAATAATTCAATAAAAATCACAAGCTAAGAACACAAGATGAACTCTTGTTAAGAGAAAATATGTGGGTCACTTGGCATCCTGAAATACTTGAACAAGTTTTCTGCATTTACATGAGTAGCAGATGTTCTGAAGGTGAAAGTCATGTACTGTGTTTATTCAGTGAAGATAAATGATGTCAATGATGTCTCTGTATCTGGAGATGCTCCTGTTAATGCTAGGGCTCATGGGAGATGTTTCCTCTAGTGACCATCATATACCCATAGTCATCAACTCTTAAAGTCACTGTGAATTACAGTTCAAGAGGCTTGTTCTATCTTGTAATGTCATGTACTGTCGAGTTAATTTGATATTATGGACAATAAAAGGCATCGATGAGGAATTCTGGCAGGTCATTTCACTTTCAGCTTATTTGTGGTGTGGAGATTCATGAAGAAGCTGTGCTTTTTCTTTTGGGTGATGATTACATAGAGACAATAGGCAATTTTGCTGCATTAACTTTCCCTAGCCTCTTTTGATCTAGCCTCTAACCATGCTGTGGCTTTGGTAGCTGGCAACACCAATTTCCAGTTCTAATGTTTCCTGTAATCCACTTATTACTTATGTGCATGATGATTTAGCAGCAAAACGGGGGAGGCAGGGTTATTTTTTAAATAAATCAATAATGTTTAGCTTCCTCAAAAAGCAAAGGGGTGATGCAATTAAATATCAGCTGATTTGAAGATGCATTCCATACAGAAAATGGATATATGGATGGGGCATACAGGAAGCAAGGGATGTATTCTGGGGCAGCATAATGACTTTAACGGAATAATTGATGTATTTGTGCATATCGTGTGTACATGTGTATGAAACATATATATCAATGCAGACCTTGTTTGAGGGACATTGTAGTGGTACTAAGAATTATTTTGAGACTGAATTTATACTCAAATAAACTGTGTTCATGACTGTCAGTATCTTGAGCTGGAGAAATTGTGGACATCTTTTTTTTCCAGCCAGGGTAAAAAGCTACACTCAACCTCTAAAATG
Organism: Theropithecus gelada; assembly: GCF_003255815.1. Lineage (NCBI taxonomy): Eukaryota > Metazoa > Chordata > Mammalia > Primates > Cercopithecidae > Theropithecus > Theropithecus gelada. The sequence goes on along the minus strand of NC_037679.1, from coordinate 29,856,162 downwards.
TATATGTAACTTCTAAGACTTCCTAGCTCAGAAGGAAGGATCACGCATCCCTCCTCCAATACTTTTTCTCTTTCTTGTTTCAAATATCATTGACAGTGAGTTTTAGAATGCTACATTTAAAAAGGACATGAAAGTTACATGTGTCTCTCCTCTCTTCCTGATTCCCAATTGCCACCACAAAGCATTTCATAAGAGCATTTGTCCACAAATGAATTTTTTCCTCTTTCTTCTTTTTATTAGTAATCAGGAAAATGTATAGTTTATTTGTTACAAGGAGAGTACAGCACAATTAGAATATTCATCCCAAATAATGCTAACTATGTTCCGGAAACTCAATTAAGCTGTTATTAGGATTTCTGTGCAGGTACAATGTAGAGAGGATATGAATGCCTCAAGGTCAGTGCTATGGCAAGAGGAAAAAAATACGGCTTTAGATAAAAGTGTGCTGTAAAATCCGTAGCTCTTGTCACTGGATCCCCAGGATATTTGTCAAGACACAAGGCCACAACACCAGGAAGGAGGGAACCCAGAGGTGCAAGTGAAAGTGGTGGAATGGTAGCAACTACAGGCCATTTCAGTTCAGCATAGGCTGCTGAGTGAAGAATGTTCTAGCCTGGCCAGAATCAGAGCAAACTGGGGACTAGTAAGGCTTGGGAATATAAGGGGTGATTTTTGACATCAGCGAAAGGGCATGGAAATGGGAAGATTATGATCTACTCTGTTAGATGGACTTGTGGGAAAGAAAAATAAAGGAAAGGAGAAGAAGATGGAGGAGAAGAAAGAGGAGGAGAAGCAGCAGCAGGGGAAGGAAAGGAGTCAAGGAGCTAAGGGAAAAAGAAGGGAGGGGGAAGGGAGGAGAGGATACAGTGGCAGCTTTTAGGGACGCGGGAAGCATTCTGTGAGCACATAGGAAGAGGGTGGTGAGTTTCCGGGGGCTTGTGATCCTCTCCTTGAGATCCTAGGATCCTAAAACTTGTCTTCCTCACCACTCACCCAGATCAACACATAGACAGACATTCTATTGTTTCTGTGACACAGAATATTCTTTGCAAATACTTTTTATCAGGTATTTGACTTAGAAAGCTATTAAAGCCAAAAACTTGTGATATCTATGGGTTTTAATTACATTCTAAACTCGGGTTTATGGCATACCTCAGCTTTGTTCTTCTGTTGACTACCTTTTGAGATTCATCTTATAGGTAAAGTAATAATCTCTAGACATTATTTGAAGGGCTTTGAAAGTCCGGCTGTCTCATTGCTTTGCCACAGTAAATAAATTTTGTAGCATTTACTGTGTGATGTGAATAAATAACTGTTGGACACTTTTTCAATAGACAAATTGGTTTAATTATAATTTTATATTTGTAGAGTAGATTACCCAAAGGATGGGCTTAGTCTGTGTACATATCAACAGAATTCAGCCATGTCATAGAAGATGTATTGGTGAGGAATACTTTGTCGCAAGTGATGACAAATCCAACCCAAACTGGAGAAAATTTAGTGGTTCAAGTACCAACACTTTTGTATATTTAGCTTTAGATATGATTCAATCAACAGTTAACATTTCTCCTGACACACGAGAAAGTTAAGATCCCTGGGATATGTGTTAAAATTCAGATTGTTTGCCAATGAGGACTATGCTTTAATACAACCTATTGGGTTCATTATATTTTGACCCTGAAAAGTCTCAAATTTGTGAAAAACTACAGTAGCCTGTATACTTCTTGACAGTGATGACTCATAGTAGGGACAAGAGGTCTGTGCTGAGCTATGGAGAAGCAGATGTCTAGGCTTATTCTTGAGCTAAGTGACTTGCTCATGGTGGACAAACTCACAGAAAGCATGGTTCAAACACAGGCTTTGGGAAATTTTTTGAATTAGTATGTGTTAAGGGCATATGGGATCAAAATAGTAAATGTAATACCAAGTCCAAAATACTAAATTGGTGAAACGCACAAGTCTACTATAATGTGAGGTGTGACTCAGATGTGCCTCAATACAGTCCCAGAACACCTGTACCAAGTTCCTAGATGGATGCATATAAAGCCCTAAGATAATAAATCTGATTTTAAAACTTGCAATACAAGGAGATTGGTTAAACAACAACTATTGAAAATACATGCATGGAAATTTACAAATGGAAAAGGAGAAATCATAGAGCAATCTGAGTCCAAATGAGAAATTAAACAATGATAAGGGAGGCCTCATAAGTGAGTGGGAAAAGATTACTGACTATGTGAGATTGACACAATTGAATAGCTTTTTGGCAAAAAAAAAAAAAAAAAAAAAATCATGATAGTGATAAGTAAATTATTTTTTGCTAAGCGTAAAACATCGATAGTATACTAAGAACTATGCAAGCGCCGGGCGCGGTGGCTCAAGCCTGTAATCCCAGCACTTTGGGAGGCCGAGACGGGCGGATCACGAGGTCAGGAGATCAAGACCATCCTGGCTAACACGGTGAAACCCCGTCTCTACTAAAAATACAAAAAACTAGCCGGGCGAGGTGGCGGGCGCCTGTAGTCCCAGCTACTCGGGAGGCTGAGGCAGGAGAATGGCGTAAACCCAGGAGGCGGAGCTTGCAGTGAGCTGAGATCCGGCCACTGCACTCCAGCCTGGGCGACAGAGCGAGACCCCGCCTCAAAAAAAAAAAAAAAAAAAAAAAAGGAACTATGCAAGCATTATCTCATATAATTGTTACGGCAAGTCTATGGCAACAACAAAACTATTATCTCTGTTTGATTCTTTGCTTTTCTTTCCCTCATAAATTATTGGAACATGCTGCAAACTGGTCACTATCCATTCTTTCCCATTTTTGTTATGGTGATCTGCAGAAAGTTTGAATCAGATCATATCACACCACACCACACACACACACACACATACACACATTCATGACTGCCTTTTCATTGCCATTGAACTAAAATTCAAACATTTTCCCATGTCCTACATCCTATATCACCTGGGATCCAAGATCCCCAGAACTCTTGCCTAAGGATTCTGATTCCATAGTTCTGGGATGGATCCCAGGAATCAATGCCTTCAGGAAGCATTCTGGAGGATACTTGGGTTTTCAGAGGTTTAGGAAGCATAGCACACAACCTGGCCTATCCCTGTGTCTCTGAGTCCATCTCCCACCACTCCACCTCTCCTTGACTCCTTGCAAACTGCTCTGGCCTTCTCTCTTCCTCACGAGAACGAGCCTATACCTGCCTGAATCAGGAATTTTACCCTTGCTGTTCTACCTAGAATAACACACTTCCTGTAAATCTTGTGTCTAGCACATAATGAAGGCTCATTAATTATTTTTAAATTAATAAATAAATGTCAAATAATAGAATGCAGTTGTTTTAGACACTGAGATGATGAATGATTTTTTATTGCATTTTTTAACCTCAACCTGCAGTAAATTTCCTACTTTTTTCTTCACCTTATTACTTAATTTTTTTTTTTTTTTTGACAGTCTTGCTCTGTTGCCCAAGCTGCAGTGCAGTGGTGCAATCTCGGCTCACTGCGACCTTCACCTCCTGGGTTCAAGCGATTCTCCTGCCTCAGCCTCTCAAGTAGCTGGGACTACAGGCATGCACCACCATGCCCAGCTAAATTTTTTGTCTTTTTAGTAGAGATGGGGTTTCACCATGTTGGCCCAGCTGGTCTCATACTCCTGACCTCAAGTGATCTACCTGCCTCGGCCTCCCAAAGTGCTGGGATTACAGGCATGAGACACCGTGCCTGACCCCTACTTGAATTTTTAACAGACAGCTTGGATAGTTTTCAGGAACAAATTTCAAAAGTAGAAATGTAAAACCAAAAAGAAAATAAGCATTGGGAACATATGCCATCACTGAAAGGAGGAGGGAGCTGTCTTACACCTAGCCAGAGTGACACTGTTTAAAACTACAGCTTCCAAAGACATTTATGTCCACCTGCCTGCATTATTTTTCTTCGTCGTCCTTATGAAGCACTTCTAGCTAATACCTTTTATGTCTCTTTCTTCCCCAGTTATAATGTATGTTCCACAAGGTTGAAATTTTTCTATTTTGTTCCTGCTATATTTCCAGTGACCACAATGATATAGGGGCTCATAACTATTTACTTGAGAAAGAATGAGTTGATGCCAAAAGAAACACAATTCAAAAGCTTGTAATTAAATAGTACATCTCGTTATCAAGAAAATATGATTTAGTACGTAATTTTAACACTTAATTACCTATTATCATATGATCTTGTTTTACATTTTATCTCCCCACCTAGAGTGGAAATTCCATTAAAAATATACTTGTTTTGCATCTGTAACCTTTCAATAGCAAATGCAAAATAGCTAGTCAATGAATATTGATGATTGCTTAATCTATTTCCAGGATTCAAAATCATTTGACTTGACTTAAAGGATCCACAGTAGCCATTTCACAGATACTAATAAAAAATAAAATACAGCCTCCAGTTAGATTTTATTTTTAAGAAAGTCTAGAAAAAGAAATTCAATGATCTACTCCAGAAGTTTGGTTGAACTTTTGTTCTTCTCTTAACCTAATGTTAATGCTTCCTATTAAATTGTAAGACCTTATATAATCACCTTCTTATATAATCGCCAGACTTGCATTGCAGAAAGTTTCATGCTTAGATTTCCCCAGCTATTACTGTATCCTTGCACAATACTCTTGAAGTAGAAATTCCGTTCTTGAGCTTGGCATCCTGACAGTCATAACTGTCACCATCTGTTGCTTTTCACCATTTCTAGCTATTAAAGCAGCAAGGAAGATGCTGGAATGCAGTCTGGAAAAGCTAGAGGCTAAGCCTTAGCAATGTCTGTGTTAGGTTACAACCCTGGACCACTCAGTGCGTCTGCTTGTTTGGGATCATATACACTCAATATTAGGACGAATCAAGTCTTAAGATTCATCCTAATATTAAGGACGAATAGAGCTAGTTTAATTGATTGTCAATACTAAAGATAGGCCCTGCTCTCCAGGTGCAATGAACGGGCAGGGAATAACTTAGTAATATTTTTGTTCTGATTCAAAAAATTACACATTTTCATGCAGTTGTGGAATATTTAGAAACTAGATAAGGAAAAGGGGAAATAAAAACCATCCTTAACCAGCCAGGTGGGGTAGCTCATACCTGTAATCCCAACACCTTGGGAGGCCGAGGTGGGCAGATCACGAGGTCAGGAGATTGGGACCATCCTGTCTAACACGGTGAAACCCCATCTCTACTAAAAATACAGAAAATTAGCCGGGTGTGGTGGTGGGTGCCTGTAGTCCCAGCTACTCAGGAGGCTGAGGCAGGAGAATAGCATGAACCCAGGAGGTATAGCTTGCAGTGAGCGGAGATGACACCACCGCATTCCAGCCTGGGCAATAGAATGAGACTCCATCTCAAAAAACAAAACAAAAAACCATCCTTAACTGTTAGATAACCAAGGTAATCTTGCTCTCTCTATATATTCTTTTCTATGTACAGGTATGCATATATTTTTTACAAAAGTATGAAATCTGCATATATGTGCTTTATAATTTTTTACTTAGTTTATATGTTTACATTATGGATGGCTTTCCAAGTCATTCTCTTTGTACAGCATCACTTTTAGCAGCTGCTAAAAATTTCATTGTATAGTAGCTGTCACAGTTTTGTAGATTGACTTATAGTCCCAATACAGTCATTGATTTAAGGCCACTCATCCTGAGAAGGAGACATAAATGATGATGACTATATCAAATATAGTATTATTTTTGAAGCAACTGCCCAATTAATATTACTGAGAGAATTTGGTGAGCTTATCTCAGGGAAAGCTACTTTCTTTATAAACTCTTTATATAATTGCAGTATAGGATCTAATTTTTTTCATTTAGGCAAATTATGTGCATTTCATAGATCTTAGACCTTAATTCTTCAGTAAGGTGAAATATTTAAAATAGCCAAAGGAGTAAACAGAACCAAAAAAGAGAATGTTCTGATTAGAAGATACAAAACATTCTATTTCAGAACTTACCTTAGAGGAAGAAGGACAGTGCTGTTCCTCTTTATGTTGGAGCCAGAAAAAACTTTTTTTTTTTTTTTTTTTTTGAGACAGAGTCTTACTCTGTTGCCCAGGCTGGAGTGTAGTGGCGCGATCTCAGCTCGCTACAAGCTCCACCTCCTGGGTTCACGCCATTCCCCGGCCTCAGCCTCCTGAGTAGCTGGGACTACAGGCACCTGCCACCACGCCCAGCTTATTTATTTATTTATTTTTATTATTATTATTATTTTTAGTAGAGATGGAGTTTCACCATGTTAGCCAGGATGGTCTTGATCTCCTGACCTCGTGATCCGCCCACCTTGGCCTCCCAAAGTGCTGGGACTACCGGCATGAACCACCACGCCCGGTGAAAAACCTTTTTTAATCCAAAATTTCCACAATAATGTCAAAAAATGGGATCTGCAGATAAACAAAAATAGTATGTTTTCTTTGGAGCAAATATTTACTTGGAGCTTTCAGTTCTCTCTAAAATTGCCTTTGGTTTTCCAGTTGTTAAGAACCATTCTCCTGTGTGTCTTTTGTTAATGACTTTGTCCCCATTTCTTTTTTTCCTTCTTTGTCTACTTATCTGTAATCATAAATGCCTGTAAATCATGCTTACTATCTTGTTACTGTTCAGTAGTTCAGTTAAAAATCTCACTGCTAATGGCTAATTATACTAGGCTTTCTGGGCATTTGGCCCTGCTCCTGAGTGATGGGATTGGCACCACTTAGCAAAATGCTTTTGTTTTCTCACTGTGATCCCTATGACTCAGGTGGTAGAAACAACGTGTTTCTTTCTCTTGCTTTAGGAAAAATACAAAAGCTAAAAGTACCTAGAAGGTTCTCTCCCTGGGCAAAGTTAAGAAGCTTAACTCACAGTGCTAGTCTACAATTGGAATGTGAGTCTAGAGTTCAGACAGGTCACAGTCAAAGCTTTAGACCTGGGAGATATTCACAGACCCACGCATGGCAGTTAACCCTGTATGAGTGGATGAGAGAATGCAGACAGAGGGAAAGAATAGAATATGGGAGAATAAAGTGTTTATAAATAAATGTAGACATAGCGGCAAACTCTTGGGTCTTGCAGTACTGGCCTGCTTGACTCTTATTTCTTGTTTCTCACTTTTCTCCAGTGTTTAGTATGATAAGGGTGGCTCTCCTATGATGTTTTAGTCTAGAGTGTTCTTGGTGTTCTATATCCTCTGGGAACCCAGGGGCTGGGTAGCAGTCACGGCAGTGACTTAGGATACAGATTCTGACCATCACTCCTCCTATTTATCATAGCTAGTGATGGGGTGCAAAGAATCTTGGAATCAGCAATAACAAGCAATAGTTCCAAAAGGAAATACCTCCAGGGCTAAGCCAGTGTACATATTTAATGATCAAGCTTCTAGATTTGGAGATCTCTTCACTTTCTCTTGCACAGGATTAGATTTCCATTTGCTTCTTGGAGTTTGGAAAGAAAGATGTGGCTGTAGGAGATTCAGTGGTCCAGCCACGGGTGACAGAATAAAAACCTTTAACCAGGTTGAAGAAGATTGGTAATAGAGTTATCGGTATGAAACTAAACAACAAATCCAACAGCATAACGCAAAGGCTGTGTCACAATAGTGACACAATAAACACCCAATACTTTAGAAGAGAAAACAAATATAGGAAATGTTCAACTCCCCACCTTCCAATTAAAAAGAAAATATCCTTTCCTTACGCTTATTATAAGAGAACTATTTCAAATAGATTTGCTTCTTCTCACTGTTGAATCTATTCATTGTGTCAGAATGACTTCAGAAATACAAATATGCATGTTGTCACCATAGCTATTTATCATTGTCCTTTCATAAAGAAGATTGGTCAGAATCTTCACTTAAGACATTTTCTAAATTTTGTTTTTGAAGGATAAAAATATAATCCAGCCAATATTCATATCTCAAGTTGTTTCTTTCCTTACTAGATGACGTATTTGGACCCTTTGAGTCTAGCAAAGTCAAGAGAACATTGCCAACTTAGATATCTTTCCGTTTGGCCTACATTTTCACATGGTTGAGGCTTTTGACTGAAACACTAAGCTAGCAGCAAATAACTTCCAATGAAAAGGCCCATTTTTGAGGGGATAGGCCAAATGTTCACAAACAGTTTCTACAGTTGTGGAAAGAGTTGTGTGTGAGAGATATGTTTGCCCTGCTCTCTGAACATGACAGCCAGTTGATGCAAATTCCAAGACAGCCTGAAGGACTTCGAGAATACTGAGAATAATATGTATTAGGATGACCAGGGTGAGGAATCTGTCCTACAGCTAAGTTTCCTCTCATTATTTCATGCTCCCATTGCTGACTAGTGAAGCTGAATTATTTAAGAATTTGTTTATCTTTCCTGCCTGAGAACATAGCAGCCAGAATTATGGTTTTTAACCTGAACAAGTACATGTTGTTTCTATATGCCTTGAGCCATCAAGTTCATTTCTGTTTCTTTTTTTGAAGCTGGTCTGTTTTTAAATAGGAAATTTTAGGCAGCATATAACAAAATCTACTTGAATGGGCTGCTAGGCAAACTCTTTGGATATAGGCTTTAAATAATCAGCAGTCATTGTGTGTGAGAAAATGAATTAAAAAATGTTTTTCGTGTATTACAAGTGATGATATCATCTATATGTTAAGTATAACTTTTAAAATAAAAAGTCAAATTGATAAAATCAAGTCTATGCCAAGCTGGATTATTAAAAATAGCCAAGTTAAAGGAAACAATACATTCTGGTGAGGAGCATAAGTAAGTCATGGAGACTTGAGAATCTGTAAGTAATATCTGTAAGGAACTAGAAATAAGTAAGGACAATGGACTTCACAGATGTGTAAAGATTTCGAATGGTCATTGAATTCTTGCTCCTTGAAACATTCATTCATTCAAAAAAAATATTGAATTTCTACTGAATTCTAAGCAGTACAATAGACTCTAGGGATACAATAGGGAACAAGATAAACAAGATCATTGCAGCTGTGTAGTTTATGTTCTAATTGAAGAAAGACAAACAACAAAACAAACAAATGAACATGATAATTTCGGATAATGCTAAGTGCAATGAAGAAAACAAAACAAAGCCATGTGGCAGGGAGAAAATAGTGGGGACTACCTTATACTGGATATTGAAGGATTCTATTAGATATTCAGAGATACTTGGAGAGTAAATCAAGGTGTAATTAGAAGCTGTGTGGTAGAAGAATAACTTTGGAGTCAGCAGAACTGTGTTAGGATCCCAAATTAGGCATTTACTAATTGATTGTGTTTCCTTTAATGATTAAGTTAGCATCCTGTATTTCAGTTTCCTTGTTTATAAAAAAAAAAAAAAAAAAAAAGGATACTCATAATACCCATCCTATGGAATTGTGGGAATTGAACGAGACAAGGTACTGAAAGCACTCTTGACACATACTAAGATCCTTATAAAAATTGACTGTTATTATTAGCACTATATGGAACAATGAAAAATGTATCTTTCTGGCCTCAGTACCAAAAATACTTGTATTTCTCCTAAGCCATTGGTTGGCTGATGATTATATCTTTTAAACACTGAGAATCATGATTATTTTCTTTCCTTTGACTGCTAAAAAGCTGAGGGCCAAAATTGTGGTTTAGGTCTAACAAATACAGAGACCTTTACTGAGTGCCTTATTTATTTTGTGAACTAACCTCATTCTTGGCTGGATGTTTCCTTTTCTTCACTCATTTTTCCTCTAATTTAATTTTTTTATTTCCTTACCTTTTATTCAATTATATTTTGTATTATGCATGTTTTTGCAAGCTGCCACAAATCTTTTCTGTAACATATTCTGTCTAAACAAATAGTCACTACACCAAAATAGCAATCAGTGTGGACAAGTTGAGTCTGAATACTATACAGCAAGAACTCCCCTTACAGGGAGAAAATGTTTATCCATTGAACATGAAAAAAACAAGAAACTATATTTCTTAAGATAGAATTACAATATACTAATGACCTGTTTGGCTCATTGCTCATCAGGCCCCAATGTCAGTCCAATCTTAATGTTGGGGACCAATTCTCCTCCCTAATGTGAACAGCTTCAGGCAGTGGTAACAGAATGGTTTTGGAAGTAGACATGCCGGGTTCATGTGCCTATTCTACTACAGACTGCCTTTGAGATTGTGGGAAAAATCAGTGAACATTTCTGAGTCTTTGTTTCTTCATTTTAATGGTAATTGTAATACCTGACCTGGATACCTCATTTGATTCTTTCTGGTATCAGTGAATGTGTTCTGTAAAGCACACTGAATTGTGATTATGTCAGTTATCATGGTTGTGGTATTGGTAGTGGGGACGATTATGATGATAATTGACAGGCTTTTCAATTCTGTTGCTGATCTACTCTGATTTTGGAGTAAATCTTAGAACTGAATGGGCTTCTTGCCTTGGACAAATTTAGGAGGTACCCTTCACACTGCAGTTTAAGTAAATGGCATTCCCTGGAGCTGTGCATCACACAGCCTACACAGCCACATGTGCTGGTCTGACCAAAGCCCTACTTACATTCCATTTCTAGTTACCTCATCTTCCCTGCCTGAGTGTCTGCTTTGTTGAGCCAACTGGCACTTCAGTTCCTCTGAGACTGGAAACCTGCCTTCTTACTAGTTTTGACTTTGAACTTTGGATCTCACAGCCAGCCCACTTCTACCTCCTGATAGCTTTTCATGTCACCATGGTCCACCTTCTTGTGAGACACCCACCTGCTACTCTTATCTGCTGAGAGCCCAAACATCTTTTCCATCAGCCAGAATGTGCTACCTAACACTTGCCATATGTTCACCTCTTATCACCTACTTCTAGATCCAACTCATTCATTTCACCTAAATTTTTTTTGAAGTAAATAATGTAGTGATTTGCCTTTAAGTTCTATACACACACACACACACACACTAAGTTCTAGGGTACATGTGCACAACGTGCAGATTTGTTACATATGTATACATGTGCCATGTTGGTGTGCTGCACCCATTAACTTGTCATTTACATTAGGTATTTCTCCTAATGCTGTCCCTCCCCCCTCCCCCTGCCCCACGACAGGCCCAGATGTGTGATGTTCCCCACCCTGTGTCCAAGTGTTCTCATTGTTCGATTCCCACCTATGAGTGAGAATGTGTGGTGTTTGGTTTTCTGTCCTTGCGATGCTTTGCTCAGAATGATGGTTTCCAGCTGCATCCATGTCCCTACAAAGGACATGAACTCATCCTTTTTATGGCTGCATAGTATTCCATGGTGTATAGGTGCCACATTTTCTTAATCCAGTCTATCATTGATGGACATTCGCGTTGATTCCAAGTTTTTGCTATTGTGAATAGTGCCACAATAAACATACGTGTGCATGTGTCTTTATAGCAGCATGATTTATGATCCTTTGGGTATATACCCAGTACTGGGATGGCTGGGTCAAATGGTATTTCTAGTTCTAGATCCTTGAGGAATCACCACACTGTCTTTCACAATGGTTGAACTAGTTAACAGTCCCACCAACAGTGTAAGAGTGTTCCTATTTCTCCACATCCTTTCCAGCACCTGTTGTCTCCTGACCTTAAGTTCTTAACATTAGCTATATTATTAGCAACTTCTGTTACAAAGAAAACTTTTTTAAAAAGATGTTATTAATCCAAATGCAAAATAACTCCCAATTTATTAGGGAAGATCAAGTAATAAATATGTCATACACTTAAACACACACTCTAAGTAATTGAAGCTTACTCTTGCAATCTTGTAGGGATGTAAATCTTTTAAATTTATATTTCCTTTAAATACATAAATGTTTATTGTTATTTTGAAAATTGGGTCATACTTTGCAAGTGGCTTTTCTTAATAATATGTCATAGATATAACTCAGAGTCTTTAGCTATAAAGTCAAATTATGTCTTCTAAATAGCTGCATAATTTTCACGTTTGTATATACCCCACTTTCTGAAACTATTCTTCTGAGTACGTCTATTTCATTTACAGTGTTCATTCTTTGTGTATGTGTTTTATGTTTGCCACACAAAATTGCTACAATAATCTTTTATAGAAATCTTTGGAGAAAGAGGAACATGTCTATGTACGTGTATAAATAATACATATTTATGTATATATTATATATACATATACGTTTACACATTTACATATGTCAATTGGATAGATTTTCAAAAGAAAGATTATTTAGCCCCAGAGTATTTTAATAAATTACCAAACTGTTATTTTTTGAAAAGTTGTAGCAATTTACCTTCCCACCAGCAATGTGCATAAAGTTGCCTGATTTACTCATAGTCTCTCCAGGAGTAGTTCATTGTTGTTCTTTTTAATTTTTGCTGACCAGGGAAGTGAAAACTGTACCTCATTACTGCTTTCCTTTGCATCTCCCTGACTATGGAAAAGGGCAACATCTTTCATGTGTATTAGTTATTTGGAGTTCCTCTCATGCACATTGTTTAATCTTCTCTGGTATATTGGGTTATCTCTTTCTCAACAGTTTGTAGCAGCTCTTTGTTTATTGGAACATAATCCATTTGTCTGCCATGTGGGTTACAGATATTTCTTCCTACATAATCACTTCCCTTTTTTATGGTATCTTTTTAAAAAATTGTTTTGTGTTCAAATATTTTTGTCTTTTTCAAAAAACTACCTTTTGTGACCGTGTCTCCTTTTCTTTTTTCCTACGTAGCAATAAATCCCAGTCATTCTTACAAGGCGGATTTAACTTTCTCATTTATCATTCCCTAGTTTCTTTATATGTAGATAAA